>NC_090892.1:59098872-59106372 GCF_036669925.1 Montipora capricornis | reverse complement strand
GAACATTTTTTTATCAGTTTAGTGACAACTGTAAAATCCCGTCATGTACCTACAATTTGAAAGAAGCTGCGATGAAAGTCGCTTTGTTTGCCCATTTTAAAGAGTATCACGGAAATCAAAAAAATTTAAGAGTATATATGGTTTTGGGGGACGCTGAATCAAAATGAGAGACGCCTGTATGGATTTTGAACCATGTTTGAAGGTCCATAACTTGGTCTCTGTTCACCCTAAAAGCACCATACTTGGCCAAATGACCAATGTCAACATGATCTTTCATGTGGTAGTGTCAGTTTATCGATTAGTTAAAATTTGAAACTCGCTCCAGTTCCTTGCTGAATTTCGGAACGGCCAATTGATCGGCTTATTATCTCGGTAGTGTAGTGGTTAAGTGCGGTCGATCTTCAGCTATAGAACTGAGTTCGATATCCCTCTCCCAACTTTTTTTAAGTTTTTTGTTCTAAGTTTTTTATTTAAGTTTTTAATTAATCTACGTGACATACTGCTAATCTGGTCCTAGATTAAATATTTTTTCCCCCATTTGCAAACGACAAATTTAAAAGTGAAAAGTGTTGTCCAAATGTCAACTACCGTTTACGAAATAGAAATTTGATTTGCCGGCCATGCTGCTGAACACTTCATCATTCTCACTCGTGCCCTATAAGGATTGCTCCCGTTGGTCAGTAATAAGGACATGATCAAAATACTTGAAGAAATTTTCCAATGAAAGATCAGTGGAAAATTATGGATTTGGAACTTGCGAGTTTAAATAATTTTTCATAGAGACACGTGAAGGAGAAAATAGTCTCTTTTACTAGCTTTGACAATAACATTTTAAAGAACGAAATGAACCATATACTGAACTGCAGATATGAAATCAAGTTACCGGCGCAATTTTAGCAATTGCGTAGAGAAGCCTGAAAAATCCAGGACTTCAGTGGGGTTTGAACAGGTGACCTGGTGATACTGGTGCGACGCTCTAACCTACTGAGCTATGAAGCCATTGACGCTGGGAGGTGGTCATTTGTGGGTTCTAATTCGGCGGTCAGGAATGAATCAATAAACGAAGTATGAAATGAATCATATATGACATTAGCATATTTTCTACGGGTTTTAAAATTTTCCCACTTTTCAGTTGTCAATAATTGATGTTGTTTCATTGCCAAGGGATTTTTCCCTTAGGCAAAGTGAAGCTTTCCATACTTGAATTTATATTACACGTCAGTTGTCTAGGTTGGGGTGTCACGCAATCAATATATGGCCAACCGGGGTTCAATGCAAAGCCAAGTTAGCTCAAAATAGCGCGGCTAATCATCGAAAATTCTGAAACGAATTGAAAGAGCGTTCCTAAGAATACGTACAGGTAGTCACATGATTGATAAGCACTTGTAAAAGAAAAATCATGTGATTACTTGTTAATTAATGATAGACAGGGAAAATTTTCGAGATAACTTATAGTAATTAAGGAGACGCAATGCATGAGTACCACAGAAAAATATTCTACCTTCCATGCAGGACTCTCATTTATATTTTTATTTATTTAGCTTCGCCTAATTAGAATACAATACTAAAAAACATAGAATTATTAGGCAGGGAGACCACTACAGCCTAGCCAATTACAGTAGATCCCTCGTTAATGTACCTTGGGAACCAGAGGGTTTTTTTCTTTGGCGAGATCGCTATGGTCGTGTTGAGGGAAAAAAACCCTCTGGTCACGGCGGTTGAGAACCTCAATTTCATGATTCGTGATTAAGAACACGGTCACTGATTGTTGACTGTTGACAGCTAACAAGACATACTCTCTTTTTATTATGTTATGTCAGCTGTCAACATTGGTAAGCATCGGGACATATGATTGGCAACATAAACTGCTGTAAATTCCACCAAAAAGCTCAAATCGACCCAAAACTCCACTCAGATCAAGGAAAATAGTGCTGCTACATATTTCAATCCTCATATCAGACAAAAATTTAAGGTAAGAAATTGAAAAGTGATCGAAACTAGAGAAAAGAAACTAGACGCTTCATGAGCGTAAACTGGGCTGCCTATGTGGTACTGCCTTTGTAATTAAATCCGCAAATGGTTAGACTTTCAAGTCTTCTCGGATAAGGACAATAAGCCGGAGCTCCCGTCTCACAACTAACTTTCATGTTCATTAGTTCCCTGTGGGACGTTAAAGAACCCACACACTATTCGAGAAGAGTAGGGGATGAAGTTCCCGGTGTTGTGGCTGTCCTCTGTGTGTATATGGGTGGGTGGGTATAGCAGGTCCACATCAGCTGAATAGCTGCCGAAACGTCAATTTGCTTAAACAAATAAATAACAAACAAACAAACGTGTTACGCAAAAACAGAAGGCACTGAGTTGGGTGGTATTGAAGTGCAGCGTTTCAGTGATTTTTTATTAAAGTGGGGGGAAGGGGGGTCTTCTAGTTTTACCCTCTCCTGAACATTTGACTTCACTTGCGTTAACTGTTAATTACTGCAAATGGAAAGGGAAGCATGGATGGACATAAAGGTACTAGATTGAAACGAATTGCATTCGGGTAATCTCTTAAAAAAGCCGGCCCGACGTTTTTCAAAATTGTAACAAATCGTCTGGATAAAGGTCATTTTTTTCTCAGAATCAGTTCGTTTGTGATGTAACGATAATTTTATCGGTAAAGGAATTCCATATTACCATTTTCGAGTTTTAAACTCCTGATTAAGTAAAGATTTTCTCGAAACACCCTAAAATTACGTGACTTAGCCCCTTTAAGTGAAATAGTCTGCAAAAAAACTAACTGCAACTTGCTCTGACGGACTTTTTCCTGCATGTCATGCATTTCTAGAGTTGCACTGAGCAAACGTTTATGCCACAGACTAAGGAAGGACTCAATATGTTGTTTCTGCTTCATAATTTCTTTTCTTTTCAGTCTAATCTGATGACAGGTCAAGTCTTTTTGTGGTTTACGTTCGCACCAAATGGTATCGCACTTTTATTCCCCGGGGTTTAATTTTTGCGTATTTTGCGGATGTACTTGAACCGCAAAAATAACTTCCAGCAGAAACAAACCCTAGCAAAATTAAAAACCATAAAAATG
Source organism: Montipora capricornis (assembly GCF_036669925.1). Lineage (NCBI taxonomy): Eukaryota > Metazoa > Cnidaria > Anthozoa > Scleractinia > Acroporidae > Montipora > Montipora capricornis. Next base: position 59,103,293 of record NC_090892.1, on the reverse strand, counting down.
TACACTGAGGAAGGACTGAACTGGTGCACGTGATCAACTTGTGTCAAGGTTCTTCTTTACAACGAATGGACAATGTTAATCGTTCGTCCCTTTTGAGGTAGGTGCCTACTAATTCAAAGGTATTTTTGTGCGGTTTACTGAATATGAGGGAAAAGCAAATCTTAACAAGTGTTATTGAAATCCAAAAAGAAACTTGGGGGTAACCCCGCATTTTTCGAAGATAATTAATCAAAAATATTTGTAAAAGGCTTAAAATACAAAACAATGTATGGCGTTCTTTTCCAAATTGAAGTTTTATTACCTCTGAAAAGTGCATGGTTACCCCTAATTTTCTTTTAGATACCAACAGCACTTGCTAAGTTCTGTTTTCTCCGAATAGTTTTAAACCGCGCAAAAATAATTACCCCAGTATTAATAAGCATCCCCACACTCCCCCCATAGGAAATCCGAGTATCTCGAGATGCGCAGAACCTATGCGCAATAACAATGGTAGGCACCGTCCTTAATTAAGAGTTAAACAACGTACCTTTTAGCCAAGAAACTTGCGTCTTTCGTTTTTTCTTTATTTTGTTGTAATATTAACTGAAAATTTATATTTTAAGTGAAGGTATGATCCTCGCAGTTATGAACGCAATTTCTGCAATTGCGTAAAGAAGCCTGAAAAATTCAGGACTTCAACGGGGTTTGAACCCGTGACTTCGCGATACCGGTGTGACGCTCTAACCAACTGAGCTATGAAGCCACTGACATTGGGAGCTGGTCATTTGTGGGTTCTAATGTTCCCGTGATGAATGAATCAACGATGAAATTATATACGAAATGGATCATATATGAACTGCGGATATGAAATCAAGTGAAGCTATGATCCTCGCGGTTACGAACGCAATTTTTGCAATTGCGTAAAGAAGCCTGAAAAATTCAGGACTTCAACGGGGTTTGAACCCGTTACCTCGCGATGCCGGTGTGACGCTCTAACCAACTGAGCTATGAAGCCACTGACATTGGGAGCTGGTCATTTGTGGGCTCTAATGTTCCCGTGATGAATGAATCAAGGATGAAATTATATATGAAATAGATCATACATGAACTGCTGATATAAAATCAAGTGAAGCTATGATCCTCGCAGTTATGATCCAATCAATTATCATTAACTCGGTCTTAGCCACATTTAAACTCAACCTATAAGCTCTCAGCCAACAGTTAAGGTTACTGAGTTCAGGAGGTATTGCTAGTTTAAGGTCTGTTAAAGGTTTTGCAGTTAGGGTTATATTGGTATCGTCAGGGAGCATTCTCATGGAACCCTCCGAGAGGCAGTCATAATTATATTTATGACACGTATAAGGCTAAATATGACCGCAACGGCTCTCGCACGATCGAAATGCGGCAATTCAAAAACTTTCAAAAAGATAAGTTCTTAAATGACGAAATATGTGCTGTTGTCTCACGCAAAAGATTGCAGTTAACATCACCAAGTAGATACAACTCCTTATTTTAAGCGTCAATTTTTTCTACCAATTTCTCAAACTCGATTTTGTAAATATGTCTGTTAGTGAGGTACAGCAATACTAGCTGCCATTTTTAACTTACTAGGGATCTTTTCAAGGCCAGTGGCTTTCTATTCCGTGAGCTAAGCTCGTTAATGAGATCCCAAGTTTTACGTGGATTGCCTTTGCTAGTTTTCAAGTTTTCAGAAAAAAATATCGTTTTTTAGCAAGTTTAGTTGCATCAATCACCTGGTTCCGAGCCCGTTTAAACTGCTGCCAAATGGCATGATCATTTGTAGAGATCGCATTCTTTTTAAGAAAATCTCTTCTACACATTCTGAGCAATAATTCACTAGTTATCCACGTAGACCGCTTGATACGAATTCTTTTTATTTAATTAAGAGGCGCGTGTTTGTCCATGCAGCTGAGAAACAGGTTTTTACATTCTTGCCACATATCACTTGGATCAGAGTACGAACTAACATTCCTCCATGGCATTTGCTCGAGATCATTTAAGAATTTATCAATATGGGACAGCAGACTATTTATATTTAGGGAAGCAATAGCCAAGCCTCACCCCCAAAACACTAGTATAGTTAAACTTACCCCGGTTATCGCTCGTGCAGGCATCAGGCAAATCGGATTCCCAGACGGCAATATTCTAATCTAAACGCAAATAATTTGTAAATTCCGGGGAAGACGTGATGCTCCAGATTTGTTTAGGTGAAGACCACTGCATTTCAAGTGGTAGTTGCCTAAAATGTTAGAATGGTCAACAAATCCCCAGCTGTTTTTTCTGCAGGATTCCTCGAGTATTTTGTTCACGCCAGTTATTGTACAAGCCAAAGCCTCGTCATCAGATCTACAAACCAGACTGGATAGCGCGATCTTTGATGAAGATTTAGAGCTAGCCATTCTGGCTTAGTCGATAATTTCTTCCGCACATGTACGGGGAGTGTCGCAGGATCTTAGACTGTTGGTTCCCACGTGAATAGTTATCTCGTCTGGGTTTCTGCGAAGCAGTGGTTTAATATTATCTTTCATATCCAGCGTTGTACAGCCTGGGAAGGATGAAACTTTTACTCGCGAGTCTCCAGACATTTTATGGCCTTGGAGTTGCTTGAGAATAGAATCTCCGGGTATAATAATTTCCTTTCTGCGGATCGATTGAATTTGCTCGGGTTCACTTGGCGACTCCATTGTCCCAGATCGGTTACCCTTAGGCGTTGTGATCTTCTTCGAGCAAAAGGTTCTTCTGCTGTTGTTATCTTCCCTGTTTGTATTGCAGCTGATTTCATGTCTGATATCCACTTGCGTATCGTCACTGAGTGGCTTAAAACTGTTTCGGGTTACAATGTTATTGGTAATTCCATTCCATTGACTACGATCGGCACTTTCAACTTTCATACCGGAATATTTTCCACTTGATGCAAGCACTGATCGGCCTTCTGGTGATATTGCTTTCCTTCACTCTTTTCCTGTATTATAATATTTAGCGCCAGCCGGAGGGAGTTATTTTCCTGCGCCAAGGAAGCTGCACGGTTCTCAAGAGACAAACATTTTCCCTCCAAATCGTCTACTACTTTATCTTTTTTGCATATTGTCCTAAGCAGTTGTTCGCACTTTTCTTTGTAATCGAGGAGCTCTGTCCTTAGAGAATTAGCTTCGACCTTTTTTTGGAGGATCAGCAAATCGAGTTTCATGCTTTCTATTTCAGCAACTAACTCAGCCAATTCGAGGCTCGATCGCTCTTGTGAAGAGTTCCTTGGCTTCGCTTCGGCGGCCGATGTTTGTTAATTGTTGTTGTTGGCTTTAAACACTGTTGAAGGCGAAGTTAAACGCTCAATCGATGGAGAAGAATCCAAATTCAAAGAGTTACTTTTCGCACCCGGCTTTTTCCGGACTAAAGAGGACCATCTCGCCCTTGAAGAGAAAGAGTAAGCTGCTTTCTGCTATACCATGTTTATTACAAGGTTGTTGTTGTCACTTTTAAATTGTTTCGAGTTTTCGCCGGGCGACGACCACTTTCCTTGTTGCTGCAGATCCTTTTCAACAAATTTCTTTAAGGCTTCTGAGTCACTTGTCCACGTTAGCCGTTCACCGTTTAGCTGAAGGTATTGTAGATTGATGCTGTCAAAATTTAACGGTCAGTGGTCAGTATCAGCCGACAAAACGGTTCTATCATCAAAGCAGTTGGGTTCTCGATCGTCCACCATGTCCGTCTTCATTCGCGGAAAATCCGAGTATCGGTGGACTGTCGGTGTGCAATTCGGTGTGCAGGTTTTTGTTATTGGTCGACTGCGGGACAACCGGGAGCAATGGTTTCATCCTTGCATCTGGTTGGGGCCAAGTTTTGTGCGATTGATTCCTTTCAACAGCTATAAATTTGAGGAGCGGCGATGATACATTTTGAAGCTGAAAAAAGAAAAGATTGTCCCTCGCCTACACCATGTCCCTAGATCCCAGTGCTCTTCGGTTTGCTTGGACTTTGGACTTGAATCTCACTTTCATTCAGACGCCAGATGTCAAACGCGTCATATTGGTAATTACAAAAGGGACAAATGGTAACTTAGCAATCACGCGTGCCCTCAGTATTACCAATCAAAAACGAACCAATCATATTGATTTGCGTGTCTGTAAAAATATCAACCAATCCGAGCTTGAGGGTCAGATCCTGACCCTGGCGTCTGAGTGGAAGTGGGATACAAGTCCAAGATAACCTGAGGTTTTTCTGATCTCGCCGCTTTGTGACTCGTCTTCCCTGCTTCGCGGCTCTCTCGCGGCTCTCTCGCGGTACAAGAAAAACCTCTGGGACCAGGGTAACTGGATGCGGTAAATCTCTGATATATCAACTTGTGCCGAAAGTTTGTTTATATTTGCATGATCGTGGTGTCACCATGCATACGGTGAGAGCTACTGAAATTTAAATTGACCAAT
>NC_090892.1:59073872-59093872 GCF_036669925.1 Montipora capricornis | reverse complement strand
CAAAAGCCTTGAGTTAATTCGTCAAAGACAAGCGGAAAATCATGTCGAAACATTAGCCGTTTTGAGCGAAGCTCATGCCGACTTAAATTAATGGCTCACTTAATTCAGAACAAGAGGTGAACAAATTATTCATCGTTGTTGCCGTATGTTTGTCTCCCTCCGGTTTCTCTCAAATCCTTCTATTCTTGTTCTCCCGATTTTTTTTTAACCAATTTCTATTCCCTTTGTAAGTTCGAAAAGCTTTCCAACATGTTTTGAAAGTCTTCGTTTTTGGTAGCATTTATCTAGCTCTAATTCCTCGCTATAAATATCAATGCAAAATTATTCACCTTAATTCTTTTTAAGTCCCATCCGCTATGTTACTCTAACGTGCTTTCATGATTTTCCATTTTCATCTCATTTTCTTTGAAAGCCAGTCCGATTTCGATTTCAGTCATTAACTAAACAGCGCTTGTCTGATCATTATTATCACGTAATTGTATCCGGGCATAATGATGCCTGTCCATCCTTGCTCTACAACCTTGCTCTACAACCCGTGAGGTTTTGCATCTGTCTGCACTGGCCTTATTCACGCTGATGCGTCTTCAAAGTTTTACGTTTTCATTTGGGTGAAACACAGCAATTCAAAATATGTTTTCTTACCAGTTTCACCAACCCACACTGAAAGGCCAAGAAACTATGAAAGAAACTTATTGCCTGTGAAATTTCAGAAGTTTCTGTTTCACCTATCCACACTTAATTTCCTACGCTCTGCTTCAGGTTATAAGAGCCTTCCTTTCACCTTTCTAATCTAACACTGGAGCCTTCTTGAAATTCCCACATTTTTACAGTATCCAATATGCAGTCAATTTAAATTTTGTTTTAAATTGCATTTGAAAAGATGCCCGTGGCCACTTAAATGTCCAGATCTAAGAAGCTTGAAAGATATCTTTTTCTGAGCCTCTTCCTTGCTGGCGTTTCTTTCTACGGTCAGTTCGGAAATATTTGGCATTTCGCCGGTTTTGCCACAATTACTGCTGAAAACTTACTCATTCTCTTGCTCTATACGGATTGCTCCCATTGGTCAGTAATAAGGAAACGATGATCTAAATGATTAGGATACGGAAATTTTACTATAAAGAGGCCTCTTGTCAAATTACTTAAACAAAATTTTGAAAAAAAGGATCAGCAGAAAATTAAGGATTTGGAACTTGAGAGTTGAAATCATTTTTTTCACAAGAGATACGTGAAGGAAAAATATATAGAGACCTTTAAGTCTCTTTTACCATGTTTTCTAACAAGGGTGCCCCTTACTTTATTACAATAACATCTTTGTTATTTCTTTAAGCATATTTTCTGTAGGTATTTAAATTTTCCCACTTAAAGTTGTCAATAATTAATGTTGTCACCTTGCCAAGGGATTTCTATACTTGACTTTATATTCCACGTCAGTTGCCTAGGTTGGGGTGTCACGCAGTCAATAAATGCATTACATGGTTGGCCAACTGGGGTCCGAACCCAAGTTAGCTCAAAATAGCGCCTCTAATCATCGGATGGTGAACGCAAATAAGAAAATCCTGAAACAAACTGAAAGACCGTTCCTAACAATAAGTACCGGTAATCGCATTATTGATAAGCACTTGGGATAGAAAATCATGTGATTACTTATTAATGATATACATGGAAAAATTTCGAGACAACTTATTCGAGGGAAAACACAATTCTGTGAGATCGAAAGAACATTTGGTGAAGACACGCAATCGAATCTCTTTGAAAATAATCTTAACTTTTTTATCAATTAAAAAAAAAGCAGAGGTAATGCACGAGTACCACACAAAAAAAATTGTAGCATCCGTGCAGGACTCTCATTTAATTTATTTTTTTATTGATTTAGCTTCGTCTAACTAGAATAAAATACTTATAGAATTATTAGGCAGGGAGACCATTACAGCCTAGTCAATTGCACTAGATCCCTCGTTAATGAGAAATAATAACTAAAAGCTTGTTATATATTAAACAAAAAAAAGTCAAAAGGAGACAAACAAAAGTTCAAATTGTTAGAAAGCAGCACGGTAGCGGGCATAGGGGAGTCCTCGCAATGTTGCACCTGGTACACATTGTTCTCCAGGTTCTGATGTCATCAACGTCATAGAGATCTAGGGTCTTAACGCTGCCTGGGAGATGTGACTTGTGCGTAGCTCAGCGAGCAGCTGGTTTTTTTTTTACAAATAATGGCAGCAGTTTCACTAGCAACCTTTGTGGCTTCCTTAATGTCGTCGACAAAACAATCCTCCTTACAAGAAGGGGTTCCTCTCCACTAACTAAAACACTCACTAATTAGCAAGTTGTTGGGGGGAATATTGTGTGCGTGGATGGTGAGTTGGGGAAAAAATCATAGAAAAAAGTTAAAGTTAGTCTGCAAAATGAGGAGGAGAAATTCACAAAGCAAAATCTCAACCCTATAATAAGGTTAACAAATGAACCAAACTCTGTGTGAAATTAAAACCTTAATTTCAGCAGAAACAGCCAGATAGTAGGTGTACGATAAACATAATCAAGGAGGAGAGATGAACAAATACTTGACCATGGAAATTATTCGTTCTTAAAAATAGGAATAATAAATGTGTAAAATCTTTACACTAAAATCTTCGTTCTTTAAAAATATATGGAAAAAACTAAAGAAATCCCCATGGCATAGGAAACACAGGTTCGACAAGGCAAATCCAACTATCCCGAAGGTAAAGATAAGCTGACTGAGACACCATTAAGCTCGTAAATGGCTGCGAATCTTCAGGGGTAGAGCGTAACCGAGCAAGGGGTTTTCTAGTCCAGCGCCGGACCTCTACCCGACTCCCTCGTGCCGAGTCAAAAAAGGAAAAAGAGAAGAAGAACTAGTCGCGTTTGTTTGTTTTGTTTTGTGTTTTTTTTCCAACAGACTTACCCAGAATTTGGAAACGCTTTCTACCGCAAACGAAGAAAAAAACAAAAACAAAAAAAACAAAAGACGAGAAGGACCTAATCGAAACAAGACATGATTTATCACTCTCCCCTTTTCTAGGAAATATGATTAAGTAAGCGTGTGTGTGTGTGTAATTTTTGCTTTGGCTTATGGAGAAAACAAGCGAAATCTGCCACAACGTTTTTCTGTGGTACTTTCAGCATCTTCAAGTTTTTTAGACTTTCATCTTCTCACTGCTTCAGTTTGCCGTCCGTTATACACCCTTTTAATAGGTCTAATATATGCCGTTTTCCGCTAATGACGTCGAACTCTTGCTTTCAAATTTTATTTAGAAATGTACAAAGGCCTAAAACCTTTTCCGATTTCTTTTCTTGTTTGAAGCCTTTGTACATTTCTGAATAATTTTAAAAGCATGAGTTTGACGTCATTACCGGAAAACGGCATATATTAGACTTGTTAAAAGCGTGTATAGCTGCGAACTTAAAAACACAAAGCTCGAACTGTCGCTTTACCTCACGGCATCGAAGAGATCACGGATTCGAATCTCGTTGAAGCCGCTCAGGTGTCTATAAGAGAAAATTAATTATTTAGATCAGTGCGAAGACCACTTCTTTACTTCGTTTATAACCCGCAATTTAAAAATACATTCATTTGTGTCATCATTGAATGACAGTTTTCTTTTTTTCCAGGACATTTCTTGTTTGGTCATGTTCTGTATACAGCTGTCGTTTCAGACGAATTTCAATGTCACCTGAAATGCCTGGGATCTAGCAAATGCAAGTCATTTAACGTTCATCCTGCGGAATCTGGTGGCAGTGGGCGAATTTGCCAGCTGAATAATGAAACAAGAGAAACGAAGCCAAGTGATTTTAAGAAAAAGAAAGGATCACATTACTATGGCCCAGTAAAGGTTGGATGAAGTTATTGTTTCATTTTAATGCAACATACGGTTGAAGATTGCAAATTATTAATAGTTACCGAATTCTTTGGTGCATTTCGACGCTCGCCTTTCTCATGATTTTTTTTTCGTTTTAGATTTCCTGTGTTGATGTTTCTACGCATAAAAGCTGGCACCAAAAAAGTAAGTGCAACCACGAGAGGACCCAACCCGTACGTCGAATGGCCAATTAGCAATTAGCATACTCGTTCTAAGACAGCAGTCACTGGATCAATAATTAGTCACTTGCCGTTATTATTGTTTCGAGTTTGTGAAGTTAAGTCTTATTGAACTAACTTTATTTCAGCGAAACGAGGAGCTAATCCTAATCATCCCCCCCTTTCCCCCCCTTTCGTGTAAGGACATACTGAATGCAGTCGCCTTGCGTAGGATTCCCCGCTCGAAGAAATCGATGTAAAATACTTCCATACCACAATCGGCGAATCATTTCTTTTTGCTGCAATCCTCTATTCCAGTATTGAGACGGATTGTTTTCGCTAGTTCTCTTATTGAACATTTTAGGGAGATCTGTAGTTTACAATTCTCCGTGTGTATTGCAGTATTATTCCTTTCGTAATATATTTGATTTCGGCAATGACAATTTTGTTGTGCTTTGAGGTATATAATAAGAGTTACATGAAGAATATACTGAGAACCAGGCACACAATCGGCACACATACATGGAGAGCACGCACACTCAGAATAGGCAATTTTCACGATATCGTCATTTGACTGCAACTACCAGAATTCTCTGTTTGTTTTTATTTATTTATTTCTCATTTAAATTTTGTATTTCCAGCGTGGTAAAAAAAACAACAACAACAATAGCTCTAATTAGCATGACAAAAGCAAAACGTGTAGGATTCTGGTACTTGAAATCGATTACATTGCCTCAATCCTTCGTTTCCTATTCCCAGCGGCCAAATCCCATTCCCAGAAAACCAAATCTCATTTTCCCGCCTTAATTAAAAATACACAGTTCCTATTTTACCCCTTCAGGACCCTCTCAGTTTTAAAGTAAAATCTTCAGTCTCTCTTAAACTCAAGACTTCTTCTGTACTTTGAGAGATATTCCAAATAATTAGTTAAGCATCAGTTATTTCTATATCATGGGCACTTACTGTGCCGCACAATCTGGTCGTCTTTTCCATACGCGTCTTTCGATGCTCAAACACACACCTCTTACTTGAGCTGAAGAATTACAAACTGATGTTATTATTTAATGCCATTTTTGACAGATGTTGATGAATGTGAAAGAAAGACGCATAGCTGTGATCAGCATGCCAAATGCACCAACGAATTCGGCGCATATATGTGCAGCTGTGACAGATATATTGGTGAAGGATACAAATGCCGCCAGAGAGTTCTGAAGTCATGTTCCGATGTAAGAAAATTTGTTGGCAGTGCGAGTGGAAATTTTGTTATTGATCCAGATGGCGTGGGAGGTCTGGCACCATTTACTGTGTATTGTGACATGACTGACAAGAATGGAATTGGAGTGACAGTCATCAGTCACGACAGTGAAAGAAGAACGCATGTCCAGGGATGTGAAGCAGCTGGTTGTTACTCACGTGACGTTCATTACATTGGAGCGAGTCTGTCTCAGCTGGCGATGCTCACCACGGTCTCCTCAAACTGTGAACAATTTATCAAGTACGAGTGCCACGGTTCAAGTTTCTGGTTCAGCGGTCCTTATGGATTTTGGGTGTCACGTGAATCAAGAAAGATGGCATACTGGGGTGGAGCATCACCTGGTAGTGCCAAATGCGCATGCGGGATGACTGGATCCTGTGCATCACGAAGCCAAGTTTGTAATTGTGATAACAACGACCTTGTCTGGCGTGAAGACAGCGGTCTTCTCGCTGACAAGACAAACCTTCCAGTTAAACAACTCAGGTTTGGAGATACTGGACATGCAGGAGAGCAAGGTTACCACACACTCGGAAAGTTTAAGTGCTATGGCATGGCATGATAGTTTGAATAATAGTTTCTTTTTGTCATTTTTGCTATCTATACCTTAAGAGTTTCGCGTTAAAATCATAAATGGAGGAAATGTGAAAAATGAAAGGCGATAGTTTGAGATTTTCTTCAATTTGTAGTGCACTGGGTACGCGTAGCGTGCACGTCGGTAATGCTGTATTGGTTTTGTCACGTTTGACACCATGCTATGCTGCTATTTTAAAGATATTTCAAGCTGCCTATACGTTAATCCTATGTGTAAGAGAACATGATGTAATCGTTGTGATAGATAGTACCGTTCCAGGTGTCAGACCATCCATTGATTTGTAAGGCTGTGTAGGTGTGTCTTACTTGAATATTAAAGAACTTTTAACTTTTAATTAACTAATGAACGTAGAAAATTGAAATTAAATCAGGCCCCAGTTATTCGAAAGATGGAAAACGCTATCCACTGGATAACTCAGTCGGTTTTGCTTGTGTGTATCTGCTGGATAGTGATTTATCCAGAGGTGGTAGAGTTATCCACATTTTCATTTTCATTTTCATTTTCCTTTTCATTTTCCTGGAGAATATTAGTCAAATACAAAGTAATCGATAATGAAAAACTCTCACGTTTTTCCAGAATGAAACTGAATAAATGAAAAGTGCTTATAGATTAAAATTGTGGCAGATGCTCATTTCAAAGCCCTCATTGATCTTTTCTAGCACCTTGGGTCCTCCCATTTCAATGCCAGATATTAGTGCATGACGCTTCGCTATTATCTTTCCCGATCCAACTAAAGCAGTAAAGAATTGAGTTCATCTCTTTAACTAATTCCTTAGACACCTTCTCTTGGTCAAGACTTATCAAAAATGGCAGACTCATTAGTCCGTTGAATGCAGTCAGTAGGACGTCGCGCAAAAGAGTAATATTTGAAAAAAATACTTCGGCCCGGAACAGAACGAGTCTGGTCCGGGTGAACAATGTGCTCAAGGACTTTAGAGACGTAATCGTAGAGACGTAAAAGTAATCGCTTTAGAAATGATCTTGTAATCTACATTCAAAAGACAGAGATGGGCCGCCAACTCTTTAAATGCTTGATGTCACCACGCTTCTTAAAAATCAAGCGTGTGACACTGCCCTTGATTGAGGGACAAAATTCGTCGTCAGCATAACGTCGATTAGCAACACAGAGCAAAAGGGGATCCAAAGGCTCCCAAAATGTAAATAAAATATCCACCGACAACCCATCAGATCCAGGTGACTTCCCGGTATTAATACCTCTAACAGAGTTCAGTAACTCCTCGCTAGACAGGAAACCCTCGCACGAGATGCTTCGAGAAGGAGAAATGAATTTCTCCACAGAATCTAAACAACGTTGTTCAGAAGGAAGGTGAATCGAATAGTATCATTAGGCCCGGGTCAAACGCCGTACTTCACATGGGCTGAATCTAATGACAATTTGGATCGACTCTAATAATTAAGAACGCCTAATTTGAGTCAAGCGTCGAACTTAACCGCTGTACAATTCACGGTAACCGTCACAAGGACGCTGATTGTGAAAAACTGATGGAATACAGTATTCAAAAACGTTAACAGCGATGATTCATGCATATATAATAAGCGCGCGCGGGCCCAAAATAAAGCACGTTCTTTCGTGAACGAAACAGTGAAAATGGAGCCTTTAGACCAGAAACTGAGAAAGCATCTTCTCCTCAAAACTTACAACGAAGACAGCGATATCTCGTCGTACCACCTCGATAGGCAGCCATGTTGGAAAAAACTGAGATCGAGGCTGACGCATACATTAACTTGAATTAACTTTGATTATCATTGATTATGCGTTTGGTTTGACTCATGTGAAAATCGATCTTCAAACGTTCTTCACGGCTGGCCAGGCGTGAAGAAAGCCTCTGCCGCTTTAAATAAAATCAGTCGACCTTAATTGGGTCAAACGCCAAACTTCACATGAGCCTAATTGATTGAATTGGGTTCGGCTCATGTGAAGTACGGAGTTTTTCCCGGGCCTTAGAAAAGAGACTTGAATAAAACTGCAAGTGCGCACGCTCGATTTCTTCATCTGCAAAAACCTAATCTCGTACCCAAATCTCACTCTGTCACTGGAAATGTGAGATCTGGTAAAGTTCGACAATACACCCTTTTTCATTGGCTACTAAAAAAAAAAGGTTGTGGCAATGCAATGTACGCTCTGATTTGCTTATTTCGTGGGGCACTTCAGTGAAGGTAAAGTGAAGGTTTAGTTTTCGCAAGTGCATGTGCTGTTTTGAATAAATGCCAGTTGTGCGGAGGAAAGGTTTGTTTTTTCCGACGCCGGAAAAGCTTTACAGTTGAGGAAATTCATTTTAAAAATTTGCAACGTTTTATCAAATGGTACCGACGAAAGCCCGACGTACCCTGCCACTCGAATAAAGTTCTGCGTAGCTGACTACGCGGCACTCAGAAACTAATAAATTCAAGTTGAAGTATGTAACTTATTCAAAACAGTGTTTGTCGTTCTTAAAGCGTGACTCGCGAATTAAGTATTGATCAATTGTGAATTTTACGGTTAGATTAACTACAATTTTCACGAGATCGTGTCAAGAAAGTAGCGCTCGTTGCAGTGATTAAGTCTAACCACTCTTTAACATTTACGCTTTCAATTTACGGTTTGGTTAACTACACTTTTCACGAGATTGTGTGAATCCTGAGCGTTCGTTTCAGTGATTAGGCCTAAACCGTCTTTAACATTTTGGCTTTCAATTTACGGTTTGGCCAGCTACACTTTGCACGAGATCGTGTGAAGAAAATAGCACTCGCTTATTGATTACGGCTAAGCGCTCGTTTCATTGATTCTGCAGTTGCTCCGACAATTAAACAATCTCGACCGTTCACAAACAATCGCCTGTAGCGCTTCTTTCTGTTTCGGGTTAAGTTTAAGGTTTCGTTGTCCTCTACCCAAAAGAATCCCTTCACTAATACTCTCGAAATCCATGTTTATTCCGCAAAATCACCCAAAATCACAACAGAGAGCACGGACATGAGCAGTGATAGAAAAGCCCGTATTTCGGGCCTCGCTGGCACTGAGCATGCTCGAAATCGAACTTTACCAGATCTCCCTTCCGTATGACCGTGGGAGATCTGGGTACAAGATTAGCAAAAACCTCGACATCGTGAGAATCTGAATGGAAAGGAGAATATTACGCTCAAAGCGTTCACGCTCAATTTCAAAGAAATAATGAGTAGGCCTTACCCCCTCTTTAAGCCAGTTAACCCTGGAAGGAACCTTAGAGCCATCCAACTCTTTCAAGGTGAGGGCCATCAGTTCACTTTCGAGCTTGGAAATTTCAGAGCTAACCGAAAAATCACCAGAAGTTAATTTAAGCTTAAGATCAAAGATGAGATTAACCAAAAGAACGCGCTCCTGCCAGAGCTCCCTGCTCCTATTCTTAGAAAAATATATAATTTGTGAAGGAGCAGAATGCTGAAAGAAATCCTACCACGACTTAATTGAAGGAAAGTGTTGCAAACAATCAGAAAGATCATGAATGCAGGTTGTCATATATTCACAAAACGCACCATCATTCATAAGTGAGTTATTGAATTTTCAAATACCAGGACCACGGGAATTATTTCCAGAGGACTGGATAGGAAGATAAACAAAATCATGATCGGAAAAAGGGCAAGGTCTAATTTCGAAGGAAGCATCCGAAGACACAAATCTCTGAGAAACAAAAAACTTATCAAGCTTTGGACCGATAGAAAAAGCAGAATTAAACCAGGTGCACTGACGTAGCCTTGGATGAAACTTACGCCAGGCATGTGACAAAGAAAAAGTCGAACGAAAAACAGAAAGATATTTAGCAGGACCAAAGTTCCCACCAAATTTGTCGAGATGGTGATCATAGTAACTGTAATCGCCAGCAATCATAACGGCGTCAGAAGGCAAAAAACATTCGTGCAAATTATCAAAAAAGACTCGGCTTTTCTTTCAGTCGAATGAACAGGGTAGTTTCGAAAGAAACTGTGGCGCTGCGTCGGTGGGGAAGTAGTAGACAAAATTTGGTTAAATCAAGGGAGTTGATAATGTAAATTGGCCACCGTACAGAGATTCTAAAAGCTGACGTTTCGAACGTTAGCCCTTCGTCAGAGCGCTCTGACGAAGGGCTAATGCTCGAAACGTCAGCTTTTAGAATCTCTGTACGGTGGCCAATTTACATTATCAACTCCCTTGATTTAACCAAATTTTCTTTCAGTCGGATTAGTAGGCGCGTAAATGTTAATTAAATTAATCCTAAGATCATCGAGTTCAAAAACAAGGTTAATAACCCTACCAGACAGGTCTCTTTTCCAATTCCCAGTTATACCTGAGAAGGAATCAGAAAAGCAAAATAAAACACCGGCTCATTTGCGGGAGACTAGAATCAAGGCCCTCGCCAGGCTTTAGAAAAAGCACAATAAACTTCAGGACCAGTAATGAAGGGTTCTTGAAAACAAGAACATAACCAGAAATCCTTGACAGTAAGCGGCTTGCCTCGCGGGGGCGGATTCAAAATGGCGGCCAGATCGAGTAAAAGAGTAAGTAAGGGATGTTACAAGGATTTAAATGCATACTGCAACGCATACTGCAACGATGACTCCACGACATAAATTTTCCAAGGTTGAAATGATTTATTTGGTGTTATATCGGACATGGCTTAAATTTTTTCCCGCAACCTTCCCGCTTCTTAGAGGGCTTCTTCGATCCCGCATTTTATTTTAAATTTGGTCAGTACGTAATAATTTCCCGTACATAACTTACCTACCATTCTAACAGGGAATACAACTGACCAAAAAAACGAGCTAAAAACAAAATGGTTTCCAAAGCTGAACGAAAACAAACCGGTTTTCGGAGCATTTTTGCTTCACTAATGGCTCCAACCTGGCGTATGCCTCATTCAAAAAAATCCTGCTTTTCGGTCAAAAAAGGGACTGCCTTAGTGGACGTTTTTTCGGAAGAAAAATACTCCTTTTGGTAGTTTAACATCACATCTTTTGAATGGGAAGCTGGGGAAACGTATCGGAGAAACTATTTTCTCTCTGCAGACGAAGGGAGGCATGAAGGTCAACTTTACTTTAAGAGGTTAGTAAGAGGATATTGTGTTCATTTATGACTCTACTTCGATCAAAAAAGGCACTGCCTAGAATAAGTTTATTCTGACGTTTCCTTCGTTTGAAGTGCTGTTCGATCGTTGCTTTATCGATTTTTGAGCTGGGGAAAGTTGCATTCTCGGCGAGAAGGACAAAAAATGCAATAGTTTATAATTTTCCCCCTCATTCTGTTTATGATCTACCGCCATATTTAATGCGTATATGTGTCCTTTGCGCATGCTTGCAGCTTAGGAGGCAGCCATGTTGTAAAGAATTTCTGGCTATGAATCATTGTTTGAAGCATGAAGATTATCAATAAGATAATTCTGAAAACGTTCACTGAAACCCCTAGAGTTTATGAAACAATTTGAAAATTCACGAAGGATGAGGGTTATTAGTCTTTCTACTAGAGCTAACCGGTAAGGATGTAGTCGACCTGCGTATAGGAGGACCATCAGCAGGGTCCAGCCCAGCAGGCTTACGCTTGGACGCCACACGTGAACCAAAAGGACGAACAGAAATCTGAGACGGAGGAGGCGGAACAACAGTACTAAGTTCAGGAATTTCCATAGCAGCAAAGGCATCATCTGAAACAGTAGGAGAAGAATGTGAAAGAACTTCAGCGGCAAATTGCAAATCCGATACAGCAGGCGTGCCAGTAATAACATTTGATGGAGGGGAAGGAACCGTAAAAGGCGCGGAGGGAGGCTCAAGAGACTCGAAGAGAGATTGAGACTGTGAAAGCTGCAAAGGATCTGCAGACTGCTGAGAGGAATCTTGCGTAGAATGCGTAGAATGCGAGGGAGACTGCAACGGAGAATGCTGAGGAGCAGACACACCAAAAGAGAACAAAGACGAAGTGACGACGATAACGATGACTGCAAAGGTGGCGCAGAAGGTGGAACAGAAGAAGGCGGAACATTAGAAGGCAGTTGTGAAGAAGGATCATCGGACAAAGGCTGAGACAAGGGAACAGGCCGCTGTGGGCATTCAGAAACATCAGATAGAGGTGGAGAACCGGCAGGAGATAGGCACATCAGTAGAAGGATGCGAAGGATGGGAGGCAGGAGGTGGATCAGTTCGGAAGTTTTCGTAGGTAGGTAATAAGCCTCAAAAGTAACTATCCTTTTATAGGTGGGCAACTAGTTTCGCGTTAAGGTTTGCTTCTGTAAGTGGGTGTTTAGCCCCTTTTTGCTTCCTCTGCTTTTTGACACTGGCTCCCCGTAACAAGCGGACTATGTTGATCAACACTTCAGATCTTTCTGCTGGGTCCTCTAATCAGGACATCCATTGTCACTTTTTTCTCCTGATGCTGCGGTTGATGGGGTTCAGGTTTGCCCTGGCGTAAAGCGGGTTTTGAAGAGCTGGTTGCATGCCTCTTGGTCCTGTTTTTTGAAGTGTTATTCGTACTATGCCCATGCTCTCCTACGTATTCGGAAAGCGTGCTACGTAGTCTTTGCTTAAAGTCCCTAATGACTTTGCTTCCATTCAAGAAAATAATTGTGTCTCTGATAAGGAATGTTTGTCCTGGTTCCGGAACTCCGGCTTCTCCTTTGTGGCTTCACCCGGAACTAATAAGTCCTGTGGTGTGATTGTCCTTTTTCGCCCTTGCTTCTTCCTTGCATGTCAGGTCTTGGCCTGACTCCTCTGGTCGTTCTCTCATGGTCGAATTTAAATGTTCCGATTTCGTTTTTCGCGTTTGGTCTCTATACGCCACTAGTCAAAACCCTGATAGGGATGAGTTCTTTGCCCAATGTTCTGATTTAGTTGAACCGTTTATCCCTACGCTGACCTGTTTTCTGGTAGTCTCGTTGACCCTGTGGCCCAGGATGAGCTACTTTCACACCTTTGGTCCTTGTTGCCTTCCGATTCCTGTGATGCTTGCGAGGGCCTTTTTACTGTGGGGGAGTGTTTTGCTGCCCTTCAGAGGATGGCTCTCGGTAGTGATGGTCTCCCAATGGAGTTTTATTCGCGTTTCTGGGAGGTCCTTGGCCGTGATCTCGTTGAGGTGTTGAAGTCCTCCTATCATTCTGGCTCGCTGTCCCTCTCTGAGCGTCGTGGCGTCATCCGGCTCTCTTTCTCATAAAAAAGGTGATCGCCTTGACCCCAAGGAATCAGCGGCCCTTATCAATTATAATGGACTACAAGATCTCCTCAAGTACTTTTGCCGGCCGTCTCATCAAAGTCATACATTGATTGTTGTTCGAGACCGGACTTGCAGCGTGCGTGGTCGCCTCATCGGGGAGAACGTTGCTTTCTTGCGTGATGTGGTGGATTTTTGCTGATCATCCTGGTCTTATCCTTTCTCTTGATCTGGAAAAGGCTTTTGAACGGGCTGACTGGGCTTCGGTCCTTTCTTCTGCCGTTGGGTCAACGTTATTTTATCACGATGCTTGTAGTGCTGTCAATGTCAATGGTTATCTCTCTCTCTTTCCTTTTCCTAGTCCCGCGGTGTATGCCAGGGATGTCCCCTTTCTCCTCTTCTTTACGTTTTGGTTGTTGAAGTTGTTACTTGTAATGTTCGTGCTTCTGTTCTATTTCTGGTTTTGTTCTTCCTGGTTCCTCTTTTCTTCTGCCTGTTATCTCTGTCTATGCAGACGACACTTCCCTTATCATTTCTACGTGTCAACCTGGCTATTTCTGCTGTCTTCGATGTCTATTGTCTCTCGAGCATTTGTTCTTTTTCATGCCTTTGGCTGCTAGGGTCTTTTACTGGGTCCAGTGTCTCATGTTTTGCGTCTCTCCTGTTTGTCCTCCTCTTCTTTCCCGTCATGTTTTGTTTGGTTTTTCAGATGATGAGATTCGTGCTGTCCCAAGGCTTTTTTAAAAAATCTCATTAACGTCTGTAAGTTCATCATTTGAATCTCTCGCAATGACTTTCGCTTTCATAGTGTTCAGCCTTCGTTTGTTCATGAGTTGTTGAGTCTGTAAAGTCTCGTGTCAGCTTTTACTTGCTCTTTTATTTTCGTCGCTTTCGTTCCGCTCGTCGTCGCCGTTTCTTTCTTCGTCAGTGGGCTGCTCGTGGTGTTCATGCTTCTTTGGTGAATAACAAACGTACTGTTCTCCTTTAGCTCTGTCTTTTGTCAGTTTTCAACTGTTTGTTTTGTCTCGTTTGGTTTTTTTGTTGTCATTAATGTTGTTTCTTGTCCTCGTTATTTTTGTTCGTCGGGGTGGGGTTCGATTCCCCACCGAAGGTGGCGTGTTTGGTGCACCCCCGTGTAAGGCGGTCCCAGCGTTGTAGTTGGGATTAGTTTGCATGATTGGTTGGAATTCCATTCACCCTTCGGGGCGTCTTCCAGTCGCCTTAAACATTAAAACGTACCTGACGCTATTGATTTCACATTCGAGTAAGTGTCTCTGCCATTTTAGCTCTTGCGGGCTAGGCAGCTGTTTGTGAGTTCCCCTGATGTTTACACTTGTGGTTCTCGCTCTTCTACTTGCGGTGCTATCCTCTACTAGCTTCGTGGGGCTAGATAGCTTTCTTAACGCCTGTGGTTCTTCCAAGATCTGCCCATTGATGACTGCGACCATCCAGTTTCCGAGATGTCTGGTGGCCATTTTTCCATTGGACGTTTATCGTATCGTTGGTTCTTCGAAATTCCTTCCCCGCTTGCTCGAGAGCGTCGAAAGGGACCAGTTGTCCTCTGTGCAGTTTTTGAGGAATGGCGCTCTCCGCCTCAAGTTTAAGGAAGTCTTTTTTTGTCAGTCTGCCATTGACTGTGGCATTCGCTTTGAAGACCAACAGCTCCTGTACCGACACCTCGTCCTGTCTGGTGTATCTCCGGGATTGTCCGTTCGAGATCCAAGAACGATGCCGTCCGTTCGTTCTCCTCCTCCTTTCATTCTGTTCAGAGGAGTAAGCACCATAGGTTTCCCGGCCAGATGGCAACCACCTCGTCAAGATCTCCATATCCAAGGATGTTCCCGGTGATGTCCGTCGAGCTGGCTTTGACTGCCGTGTCTGGTATCGTGGTACGCCCCCTGCTGTGCCATCTGTAGGAAGACCCTTCACCGGAGTCCCGGTTGCCCTCGCAGTGGACGATGTCGGTGCTGTGGCTAGTCCGATCACATGGCCCGGGAATATAGGAATGCCTGAATATAGGCGGCCTGCACCTCAATCGTCTTCCGGAGTTCTTTCGGTGTCTTCTCGTCAAGAGGAGCAGACTGGGGTCTCGGCCCCCAATGCCAGTCCCCCTGGAAGTGAAGCCGTGGAGGATCCAGGGGAAAGCCCTGATGCCGTCTACGCTGCAATGGATGAGGATCCTTCCTCTCCTTTCAGTCGTGAGCCTGGTACTATGGTTATCCCTGTTGATTACACCTCGGAAGGGCAGTCTGGTCCAGGTTCGGATGATGAGTGTCCGGGCTCTCGCCGGCGGCGCAAACCTACGTGTATGCGAACGACTCCTCACTAGTCGGTTCTCCATGTCTTCGCCATTCTCTTCGTCTTCAGATGGGAGTCTTGTCGTTTTACACATGGATTTCGAGGCTTGTGAGCATAATACGCTCAGTTCATTCCTCACCTATAAAGATTTTTGGAAAGGTTTTTGTCAGGTAAGAGGTGGTTCGTGCTTTGCACTACTCCGACCAGCTTGACTCACCTATCCCGTGGTTCATGACCTTCTGAACTTCCTCCCCGAGTAAACCTTTTGTGTCTGTTCTGTGTTTGTTTGTCTTAATATTTGTGGAGGCGAGGCTCGATACCCCGGCGAAGTTGGCGTGCTGGTTGCACCCTCCTTCCGGGCTTACACACCCCCTCGCATGGTGTGGGATTAGATATTATGTTCCAGAGCAATTGCAAGTACCGGGGGGCTGTCTATTTGCCTCAGATACAAAGAAAAAACTTACCTGACTTGGGGGAACCTATCACGTCCTTGTACTCCCCTACTGTTTAGGTACGCCCGTCGGGCGGGGGGCGCTTCTGGGTGGCCAGGTTAGATTACTGGGCGATTTTGGCGTACTGGTGCACACATCCTCAATTTTTGTTCGTCTATGTTTCTTTCGCTACCCTTTTCCTTTGTTTCAAGAGAGACTGTCGAACGCACTTGAAAGATTTGAGAGCATTACACGCAGTGAAGAATATCTCTTGCAGTTTGTAGTCGAACTTATGATAACACACAACTTCAAGTGAGAACACGATAAGAACATTTTCAGGCTCAAAGCGCAAATAAATTGAGAACCTTCAGCCTCAGCCGGTAAATTAGACGTTATTATGATAAAAAAATAAAATAAATAAATAAATAAACAGGTTGGGTGTGGTTGATATGATAGCATACATGCGACTAATTATCACCTGCCTTACGCAAATCATCAAATGCATGAATAAATAAATAACATGCGTCAAATTTAACATTAAAACAAGAAGTCCGAAGGAAAAGTTCACCTTACAAGACATAATTTAATTGATAGTCTTTAATTTAACTTATTGTACGTTTGCTTTTCTTTCCTTTTTTTAATTTATTTTAGGGGAATTTCTCAAGTGCCCATGTCCTGCATACAGCTGGCGTTTCTGACGAATTTCAATGCGGCTTAAGGTTACTGCTAACGTTTTCGGTCTCGAATTTTGCAAAATATAAGATAGCTCATTATATTTATCTGGTTCTAAAAAATAAATTTTTTGAAAAGGATTCTTTTATTGCGGAGTTATTGCAATTTTTGTGTTTTGCGTGACTACAATGTGTGTTATGAGATGTCAACCCTTGTCAATACCTAAGACCTCTCGTACAGTTTGACGCGGGAACACCGTGACATCCGGGTATCTTCACTTTACCGAGTGTTGAGTTCGCCATTCATTTGTAGTCAATGCAGTTGAGTCTGCAATCAATAATCTGTGGCTAATGATGCAGCGCTGAATGCATTTTCCCGCGAAACCCTCTTCAAGGGGCCTTACGTCGATTTTCATTGGTCGGCGGCATCATAGCGGCATGACCGCATTCACACCCGCATTGAAATATTTTCTGCTCAAAAACTCGGGGTTTATTTTTCCAGAACTAGGTCCTCTTCAAATGAATTTATAGGATATGTAGATTAGTCGGATTTTTGGTACACGAAAGTGTGTCGTGCTTCTCAAAAATTTGAAATATTGGTAGCCTAAAGAGTGCAGATTGAAATAATACAGTTTGTTTGGTTGTGCGTGATAATGCGAAGGCGGGTAATGTAGCAAAGTGAACATGTATGGTTTTGAGTTTGAAGCCTCGCGCGAGCTAAGAAAGCCATTATAAACTTTAAACGTTCATATATTCGGATTTTGCATTTTATTGCATTTTCGGTGATATATAGTTTGCTGGAGTTTTACCGAAAATAACGCACTTACGATAGTTTTCCCGGAAGGCACCCAAAAAGGTTAGCAAAAACTTTAAAATGCCTGAGAGGTTAGCAAATGCAAGTGCTTTAACGTGCATACTGCAGAATCTTATTTTATTTTATTAACTTTGCCTTAAATACAGAGACATTTAATGAAATAAACAATAAATTTACAAATAAATTAGGTAAGGCTGGAACCCGCAACAGCATAAGCCAATTACTCCGGGACCAGGGTATCCTAAAAAGGCTAAAAAACACTCGAGTACATTAAGATAACTAAAAGAGAGAGAGAAACACTTAGAAACAGCAAGTAATATTTGCATTTAAGTGGCGCGCGGTGTTGCATGACGGACAAATGGTCTTCCAGGTTCGCGGGTCTTCTGGGTTATAGCAGTATACCACAGCGTGCGAGTAATACTGAAAAAGATTGGCGCGAAAAGTTGGTAGGTTACCGTCGCAAAATCCTTCAATACTAGAAGCCAAAGTATTACATATGCGAGAAAACCTGTTCCAGTAGGACCGCTGAAAAGTGGTAGTTTTGCATAAGCGAACCTGGTCGCAATGGAAGAGTTTGCGAGCTGAATAAGAAAACAAGACAGACGAGATGAAGTCAGAGCACCAAGTCAGCTATAAACAATCTCAGACACACCACGTTTGAAGGAAATAACTTAATTTATTAAACTCTCAATTGCTTTTACAAAACAACTCAGACAGTTAGTTTGCAAGTAAATTTATATGGTATACAATTATGATCAAATAACTGAGATTGAGTGAGCCAATTAAAATGGTAGAAACGCAATGTCAGAGATTAAAAACTTAGTAATAATAATCATTTCAATTCCTGGGAGTGTGATATGTGATATTTTCACTATGTATGATAAATGTCACGAAGTTTCCCTGAACTACTAAATAAATAGTAACCTTAACCCAAACATATATATATGTATAACCTGAGATTTATGCCATAGTTAATATCATGGCGACGTCTGCTATGTGACTTTAATGTTGGTGACCTAGCTGCATTCCCCGTACATCTATTTGTCGAGAAAGTCGCTCTCTAATTGACAATACAAAACGTTGCGCTGTCAATGCATAATTATAGCTTTTTTTAAAAACTGAATTAGTGTTATTAAACTCACTTTTTCCATGGCTATAACACCAGAAGCCGTGATTTGCTGCGCTCTCCCTTCGCAAAAACTGCTAAGTATCAGGGGAGCTTCAGAATAAACGGCGCTCAAACTTACAAAACCATTCCGAGAAACATTAGGCAAGTTGAGACGTTCAGTGAATTTAAAATCTAACTAAAGCGCCATCTTAAACAGTAACACCTGCGGTACATGCTGCATTTATAACTTAATTATTTGTCTAGTTTTTAATGTTTTATGTCTTTGTTTTGTGCTGTGTCAGGGCTCCATTTAATGGATTCGCTCTGACGAAGGGCTAACGCTCGAAACGTCAGCTTTTAGAATCTCTGTACGGTGGCCAATTTACATTATCAACTCCGTTGATAAACCAAATTTTTGTATACTACTTCACCACCGACGCAGCACCACAGTTTCTTTAGAAACTACCCCTTCATTCCTCCATTTAAACTAGCTGTGCTAAATTGCTTAATGGATGTCCCTGGATAAATATTGAATTAAATATAAATAAATAAATAAAAAATATATACCTGAGAATGATGTTTTCGACATTTTCGTCAAATAACGCATGCAATGCGGACAAAAACACGAAACAAAGGAACTTGCCGAGTTTCTTGACCATCTCCATGCATTGGTTAGGTTTTTAATTAGCTTAGCCTGCGAATATCGGCTAGTAGATATTGTTTGAGATTTGTGCAAAGAAATCGAGGCTGGATTACAAACCCTATTTTGCACTTTTTGGAACCTTTGATGGCTAAATTCTTGGAAGCCAATTATCTCTATATGAAACGTGAAACGGCCTTGTAAAGTAAAAGTGGTCCATGTATCTTTGCCAACTAAAGCGCGAATTAATATACAATATATAGTTATTTAATTACCTGCGAATTGTTGGTCAATACTGTCTGTGAATTGGCTCATTTGTGCCCAATCAAGACAGGTTTACTAATTGTAAAACCAAATTAGTATTTTCTGGAACCCTTGCAAAAATTAGGTAAAACCATCTTCCTTATTTTTTGATTTTATAATGGCCCGTTTCACACAAGTTGCCCGAGGCTGTCCATCGGATGAAATTTAATTTCGAACAGCGAACCTCATTGGAGACGTTTTTCGACTAAACTACAGAATGAATCTTAAAACTAAACCGTTTAAGTTAAACCCTATCTTAACTTGGAATAACATTAAAAGAAAAGATTCCACGTTGTTCACTAGGTTGGCAGCCATGTGGGCAGAAGCCAGTTCTAACCTTGAAGTCGTAATATTCTTCTTCTCTCTTGGAAACATTTTAAAATTAAAAAAAAAAAGCAAAACAAAGTAGACCCAAAACAAAAACCAAAAAACAAAAAAACAAAAACAAAAACGGCAACGTAAATAAAGAGTTAAAAAAGCTTGATGGATCATTGCCAGCAACTTAAGCTCAAAATTAATTAATATAATGTACATATTTAACTAAATAGCTTATTTACCAATATGAAAGAAACCACTTTAAAGGTTTAAGCCATAAACAGGGAGTATCCTCCGTTGGAAGTGGCCAGGGAAACTTGCTCGATCAGTTGAAAAAGATTGTAGCGATGAAAACTGCTTTTTTCTGGTTCACTTGGGCGGTCTTAGCAACTCTCA
>NC_090892.1:59043872-59058872 GCF_036669925.1 Montipora capricornis | reverse complement strand
TTTGGGAGACAGCACACCCCTTACTTTACGACAAGGCAATGACCCAGTTTGTAACCCAGCCTTTTCCTGAGGGAAACCTAGCTACTGGCTGTTATCAAACCGCCTTCTCTTTGCGCTTGATTTCCTAGCATTAAGGGGCTCTGCCATAACACCTGCATGCACGCAACCCTGGTGATGTCGACCAACCACATTTCCTTTTATTATGGGTGCAAGCTGCCCTTGAATAGCAATTGCATTTGCATTGTAGCCAAACTCTTTGAGAGATGGATTGTCTGCTCGTCTTCGCATTCCACGTTGATATTCGAAGTATTCTTCAAGAACATCTTGACAAAATCTCTCCGTGAGAACATAATCAAACCCTTCTTGCAGCAGGAGACGCACAACCTCTATTGTTGGATATTAGGTTATTTTGAATCCTTCAAATGTCTGCCATGAAATAAACATCTTCGCTTTTACAGTGGCTGAGAAGTTATTGCCTCTTTGTTAAATGTTGTTTTTCCATGTGCTTAGATAACTTAAAGACAAGAAATCAGTTTGTAGCCAGTCCAGTCTTTCATCATTGACATTTGTGTAAGTTTTGACATCAGGCATGTTTCGGGTTTTGTATTCAGTAAGTGATCGCACATTCAAACAGTCAAAGAATTTGTTCATCATTTCACAGAGCTTGCTGGTTTCACTTGCTTCGTCTGCCATCACCTGACGGAGAGCTACTGCCACACTGTTACTAAGCACTTGAACAGCTAATTTTACTCTCATGACTGAGTATGAATTCAGCAAAATGTGGTCTGCAGACAAGTTTGGAACCATGTGCAACCCATTTTCTAGGTCGTCTTTGTAAACATCTACAATATGCTGCCAAAGAAGATATTTTCCATTGTTCCACATATACCTGGAAAAACGACCACTGCCTGAATTTTTACAGGTTTTGATGAGATGAGGGACATCAGAAAGGAAAAAAAATTCATGATCAGGCCTAAAGATGTTGATTATTTTGTAAGCAACTGAGTCATCAACTGCATTTCTCTAAAGGCCTCTGTGCATTCTCTAAAACGTTCTGTTAAATGAGGCTCCATCAGAAACGGTAGCAACTACTTCAAGACTGCAACAGATTTCCAGTAAGCTGACAACGTTCCAGAAGAGAGACATTATTTGATAGGAGGTGACACCTGTAGTTGCGAAGTAGGCTGCACAAAACTTAAGCTCTGTTGCTAGTCCTCTAACGTAGAAAAACAAGCATAGTTGATAGCAGCATCCCCTAAGTCAACAAATCCAATTAATTCATTGGTGTGTTTATCAAACACCAAATTACTTTGAATTTTCATCTCATTAAACCTGAACAAGACAATGTACCTTTGTATTCCTGAGAATGCCTTTGTTTGAGATTTCAAATCGGTTAGTTATTTGTGGGGAGAAGCCAGCCTGTGGTCTGATTAATCTCTCAGGCGCCTTCTACTTGGTAGGTAAAGGACTTTCTGGAAAGCATCGTAGGCACTTGGCGATTTAATTGCAAGCGACAAACAAAATCGTATCATCATAGGATGCCACCTCATCTGACGAGAGTTACAACATGCCATGGCTTTTTGCTGTTGTTGCCAAAAGAGTTTTATGATGGGGAAGCTGTCAAGGCTCTGTCCGGAAAAAATGCTTAGAAGTTCAGAGTGAAGTTCTGATGCAACAGGAACACTGCTGTTTTTTAGTGAGGCTCTCATTTCTTCCACCTTTCCTCTAAGTACGTTTCTTGCATTCAAGACGTTTCTCTTTCAAGCTAATTACCAACCTCTCACGTGATGTATTAATCAGAGGGGCTTTGTCCTTTACAGGTGTTTGCATTTTCCTTGAGGAACGTGATAGCCTCTTTGATTCAGCAGCATCTGCTATCTGACACTCTGAACACTGGTCTGTATCTGATTTGACCAGGCAGTTGTTATGTCTCTTATATACCGTCACCTGCTTTGCAGGTGATGATTCAAAGTCCAAAGGATGAATAATCTTTGGTATTGAGTGCCGGAATGAGCCTATATGTCGCAACAGGTTCCTGAAGTTTGCTATCATCAAACCTGGAAAGACCATCACAAAGCTGAAGTTCTTGAACTTGTCAAAACAGTGGAAAAGCCCTGGTAAATCTGACTGAACGTTTGTGCGTTAAGTAAATTGGGTGGTTGTCGGGAAGAAACCAACCATATACTGAAACACTAGACCCCAGGCTTGAATCCACAGTTACTTGGTACTTTGGCAGATGGTGAATACCATGAAACATGCTGAACACTATAGAACTGTTATCTTCTTTTGTTGACCTAGTCCAACCACTCAACTTAAGACTATCAACATGCTTTATGAAGTCACCCACATTCTTAAAACAGGGTATACAGACTGAAGGAACTGTAGGTTTGGCTTTATCATCAACATTTAATGTGAGGTATTTACGAGGAGGCAAGTCGTCGCTTTGTTTGCTTGCATGCCGTTTAACTGGTAAATTGAGAGTGGGAACTGCACCAGTTCGGAGAGTTTTCCTTGTTTCATCTGAAAACAAATTACCAAAGTTACCGAAAAAAGCATATATCCATTCAAAACCTAAAAAGCACTGTAGTATAAAAGTACGTAAATACATGCGTACTTCATTGACTTTCTTCAAAGAGGCTTTTCAACGACAATAATTCAATAATAGTTTACTGCCGCAAAATCCTACTTTGAGGACCCTAAAAATATTTGCAATGATATTTTATCAGAAGTATAATCTAGTTAAATTAATTCAAAAACCTACATAAAAACTCTAAGAAAAATATTCACTCTAAAATTTAATTGACGTAGTAAAATACTTCCGAATCTGAAAAATCCTTTACAAGTTTACGCTTCAGATTAAACTTAGAGTCGTATGAGCATTGAAAAAAATAGGGTTATCATGACCTCCAGCCTTGTTTCCTTGTTATTAGCCTGAGTTATTAACACTCTTTAGTCAACTACCTCGTATATTTCAGCTTCGAAACTTCCAAAAAGATTATTCAAATACAAGAACAAATACAAAAAGGACTGAAACTTACGAATTTCGATTTCTTCTGGCGTAAAATGCCTCTCGCAAATGAACACACTCCCTTCTTCTATTTGTTTTCGGAAACTTGCGTCGACAACTCTGTCTCTCGTTACAACGTGCAATAACGCCTTTCTCCAGCTTTCTTTGTTTTTTTTCAGCGGAAGGTGGAATTTTAAAAATACCGATTCCTTGGTATTTTGGCTTTCGTGACACGCCGCACTCAAATATTGAGCAGTTTGCTCCAGGCATCACTTAATATATTGAGTCTCCGTAATGGCAGCCAGCTTCTAGCGTGCACCTTCGATGTCACGTGACGACATGAATTTCTTAGCATCAACATATTGGCTAGGGACTGGGCCGTTTTCAGACACTCCGTGGAGAGGCTATGGTCAACAAAAGCTCTTGGCAGTCGATGCTTTTCGTGTTCAGGTACGGTTTGGAAAATATTTTTTCCTTGCATTTTTCGCTGGTTTCAATCCAGGTTTGACATAATATGTCAAGTCAAGCATTGGAGGATATAAAATTAAAGCTGATTGTTTATTTTCAAATTGTTTAGTGCCGCTTTTTGCTCTGAATTTTTGGCATGAGTCTTACCATAAAATGGCCTATAACAGAAGAACAGAAACGAAAAAAGAGAGAAAGAGAACGGGAACGACAAAACGGTACACCAATGAAAGCTCAAACGTGGTGGAAGAAGTTACTCCACAAATTCTTTTCTTGGACTCTTTGCACGGATGAGTTATTTCAAGTAGATGCCAGTCTCAGAAATTTTCGGGCAAAACGCTCAAAATTCGGGCAATAAAGAAACGATGAAAGATGGAATTAAAAAATATATAAATAAGGCAAAAATATAAAAAAGAGCACTTGAAAGTATAAAAATATTACTTCTGTAAGTTAAAAGATCTTAAAGTCCTTGTTTTGAAATAAGTCCTTGCGGTTGATCTTAAAACATTTGAATTGCTCGGCTGCTGATCTGTTGATCGCTAGCATTTGCTGCAATTCTCGCCAAACTTTGGCGCCATTTTTAAGGCGGCGCGAGAGATCAAAGATGAAAGAAAGTTTTAGTTCGAAGTTTCTTCGTGGTCTGTACCATCGACTCTTTGGGCGACGACGGCATTCGAAACTTTTCCAGATCAAAGGGTCCTTTAAGGTGAGTTCACGCAGGCTACGAGGCTTCAGGTAAATATTTAATTTAGCGTTAGCAATTTATTTTGCATAAAATTGATGTGAGGGTCTAAAAACTCTTTGTTTCGAATACGTACAGTTTTATGACTTTTAAGGATTGTAAACGAATGTTTCTTTCGTACATTTTGAGGGAGTAAAAAACGGATTTCAACAATCAAACATTCGGGCACTGTGTAAATTGTTCGGGCAAAAAGGACACCGCCCACCCAGGTTGGATCGTGC
Organism: Montipora capricornis; assembly: GCF_036669925.1. Taxonomy (NCBI): domain Eukaryota; kingdom Metazoa; phylum Cnidaria; class Anthozoa; order Scleractinia; family Acroporidae; genus Montipora; species Montipora capricornis. The sequence continues at coordinate 59,054,437 of NC_090892.1, read as the reverse complement.
CCGTACGTGGTTTAGTCATTTTTTTCCTTTGGTCAGGAATGAAACTCGAATTTTTATCTCAAATGCAATTAATAACAATCATCTGTACTCTTTTTGGACAGAAATAATTGATCTGTTTGCTGGTTTGTTTGGCTTTAAAATGCGAGCGAACAACAGGTTTTTTCACTCCGTTTGCCTAATTGTTTTTGGATGTGCCTTGACAGTGACAAGAAAACTTTGCCCTTATGTTAGAAACATGTAATCTCAATGAGTTCTCGTAAAAGTAAGGAGAAAATCACCAGCTTGTGCTTTCAGAAATTTGTTTAGAGCACGTGTAGGTAAGTTTTTGGAGATCTTGTTTGAAGTTTGTCCTTTCTAGCCGATTCTGGTTCTAAGCCAAGCTGGTGTATTTGAATGAAATACATCAAAAAGTAAATGATCTCGTTTTAAGAGATAAAGTGGAATAAATAAAGTACGATCTGTCAAATCACGAGCTATAGTACGTCAGTGATTTCGAATTTTAGCGTGATTCCTATTCGCTGGCTTTTGAAAATCGACTCTGAAATGGCTTTTTTCCTTTTACGTTCGCTTGCTGAGGATTTGCTTGTTTTCTTTTAAAACTCTTGCGATTCAAGAAAATTTAATTGCCTAACTGGTGAATTCGACAGTAGATTTTGGTGGAAAAACCGATATCGCACTAATTCGTTCCTGATTCATGCGATCAGTCGGTTTTTCGGGTCAAATTAACCGTGCAATTGCTAGTTAGGCAGCGAAGAAACTGACATAATTAAGGAATATCCGGGAAAACGAAAACGCGGACAGTTCCAAAGCCTTTTATTTTTTACTAATCCTGGAGCCAGTAAGAATGAACAACCCGGGAGCTCCGCTTTTAGGCTTGACTAAATCTATATATTACACTTATGTTTGTTAATTAACCAAATACAGTGGAAACGTCCATTAAGTGGCCACCCCCTATTAGGTAGTAGCCAAAACGCGGGGCCGGGGCCGGTGCCGGTGCCGGGGCCGGGGTAGGGGTCTGGGTCGAGGTGTCTTCTTTTCCAAAATCTTGTTTCATTTTGTCGTCAGTCTCGAATGACTGTCATTTTATGGTGGCAATTAGTCAAAAAATTTGCGGAACCTACGGAAGCTACGAAAGCTCTTAAGGGGCATTTTAGTTTTTCTTAAAATCGTACTTTGCTTTTTTTTGTCTTTTCAAAAATCGAACTTTGTTGTTCGAAATTAAGAGAATTTCCGAAATTGCTAAAATTGGAGTTTATGGACTACACGCTAACTGCAAGACAAAGTCCCATCGTAACATTCACATCGTAAAAAAAAAAACAAAACAACAGAATCACAGTTCCACGATGATCGTCACGCAGTCATGCAACGTTCTTTTTGCTTGTTTGTTCGTGTTGTTGTCAATGTTGTTGTCTGATTTACAGGATTTACCACAAACGGTTTGTAGTAAAGTCAGTCGCACAGGAACTTGTTAGCAATTCTATTCGGACTTCAAGGGATCGAATCCAATTTTACGAGAAAAAGCACGACCACACTTAGAACAATTTTGCGAAAACAAGCAACTGAGAACGTTTGCGTAACGACCATAGTGGAATTATGGCTATGTTCTGTTTCGTTTTAATTGTATTGCGGAGAAGTTCCTTACGAAGTAAACATTGAAATGCGGTTTTAAAATGTGGAGCTCAGCGAGTTTTCAGTGTCTCTAGGTGATTCGCACCTACGTACGAGGCACTACTTTAAGGCAAGATCACGTTACTGAGGATCCGGCAGATTTTCAGATTTTTATTCGTACTATTGTAGCTGCTCGATCGATATGTCGTTGAACTAGTCGACTGAAAGGAAAATATTACAGAAGTAGATTACTGTTTTGGAATGCCGGCGATAGGCTAAAAGAAGAATGCAACTGATTTCTTGAATATATTACAATTTGTGTCTTCTAATCTACACGATCTTATGGTTTGATTTCTTCTATTGATTGTCTTTAACGTTCTTGATCGGAGGAAAGTGAAAAAGTAATTTGCGCGTTTGCAGTTTCGATGTATATATTTCTGGACTTGGTTTAACGTATTAAATTTCAGTCGGAAATTCTTTTCGAAAAGCAAACGATGTCCCCTTCGAAGCTTCCGTTCGTTCCTTATATTTTTTGACTAATTTCCAACATAGATGAAGGAAAGATGCCGAACATTAGAAAATAACAGTACGGGAGAATAACTACAAAAATTGAAACGAAAAATTTTTTGAAAAAAAAAAAAAAAAAAACCCGACCCCTGGTCCCGGTCCCGGCCCCGGCCCCGCGTTTGGCTACTACCAAAAAAAAGACACTCCGTCCCCGACCCCAACACCGGCCCCGGCCCCGCGTTTTGGCTACTACCTATTTAAATCAAACTAAAGCGCCTGCATCTTAAACAGTAACACCTGCGGTACATGCTGCATTTATCACTTAATTATTTGTCTTGTTTTGAATGTTCTATGTCTTTGTTTTGTGCTGTGTCAGGGCTCCATTTAAACTAGCTGTGCTAAATTGGATGCCCCTGGATAAATATTGAATAAATAAAAATAAATAAATAAAAACATATATACCTGACAATGACGTTTTCGTCATTTTCGTCAAATAATGCATGCAATGCGGACAAAAACACAAAGCAAAGGAACTTGACGGCGTTTCTTGACCATCTCCATGCATTGGTTACGCTTTTAATTAGCTTAGCCTGCGAATATCGGCTACTAGATATTGTTCATCTCGGTAACCGAGCCAACCCGGTCAACCGGGCTCATATGAAGAGGCCCCAAAAAAGCGCGAATTAATATAAAATATATAGAAGTTATTTAATTACCTACGAATTGTCGGCAATACTGTCTGAAATTGGCTCATTTGTGCCCAATCAAGACAGGTTTACTAATTGTAAAACCAAGTTAGTATTTTCTGGAACCCTTGCAAAAATTAGGTAAAACCATCTTTGTTATTTTTTGATTTTATAATGGCCCATTTCACACAAGTTCCCCGAGGCTGTCCAACAGCGAACCTCATTAGAGACGTTTTTCGACTAAACTACAGAATGAATCTTAAAACTAAACCGTTTAAGTTAAACCCTATCTTAACTTGGAACCTGGTGTCTCTATATGAAACGTTAAACAGCCTCACGAATAACATTAAAAGAAAAGATTCCACGTTGTTCACTAGGTTGGCAGCCGTGTGGGCAAAAACCAGTTCCAACCTTGAAGTCGTAATATTCCTCTTCTCTTTTGGAAACATTTTATAATCTAAAAAACAAAACAAAACAAAGTAAACCAAAAACAAAAACCAAAAAACAGAAAAAAAAAAAAAACAAAAACGAAAACGGCCTCGTGAATAAAGAGTTTAAAAAAGCTTGATGGATCATTGCCATCAACTAAAGCTGAAAATTAATTAATATAATGTACATATTTAATTAAATAGCTTATTTACCAATATAAAAGAAACCACTATAAAGGTTTAAGCCATAAAGAGGGAGTATCCTCCGTTGGAAGTGGCCAGGGAAACTTGCTCGATCAGTTAAAAAAGATTGTAGCGATGAAAACTGCTTTTTTCTGGTTCACTTGGGCGGTCTTGGCAAATCTCAACCTCCTGTGGGAAGTTTCTACGGATAGCTCTTGCGGAAGTCTTTTTCAACTGCAAACCGGTAGGTAAACGTCAACCGTAAAAGTCATTTCGAAAAATAAATTGAAAAAAACAGAAATACTTTCTTAGTTTATGATATATAGCCGATGATTCATCAAGGCTTGTCTGAATTCGTAAAATACAAGAAAGTCAACAATAAAGTTGACCGTTACTTGTGAAATTACATTGTTGGAGGTTAGTCTTACGAAACTCGTTTCATCCCGACCAAGGGACTCATCAGAGACATTTCTGCTTAGCAAACTCGATGGGCATTACGCCCAAAGTCCCGTTTGCTAACAAAATCATGACAGCAATCTCACCTTATATATCGCATAAGGATTCCAGATCGCACAAATTCACGAGTGAAAATTGACAGTAAAGTTGGCAGTTACTTGTGAAAATACATTGTTCGCGGTTAGTCGTACGAAGCTCGTTTCACCCCGACCATGAGACTCACCAGAGACCTTTCTGCTTGGCAAACGCGTTGGGCATCACGCCTAAAGTCCCGTTCGCTGACAAAATTATGACAGCAATCTCGCTTTACATCGCATAAGGATTCCAGAATGCACAAATTGACGAGTGAAAATTGACCATAAAGTTGACAGTTACTTGTGAAAATACATCATTCGTGGTTAGTTTTACGAAGCTCGTTTCATCCCGACCAAGGGACTCATCAGAGACATTTCTGCTTAGCAAATAAACTCGTTGGGCATCACGCCCAAAGTCCCGTTCGCTAACAAAATTATAACAGCAATCTCGCCTTATATCGCTTAAGGAAAGAAACAAGAACGTCACCTCGAAAAATTAGCCGTTGTAAGCGGAGTTTATACCAACATGGTTGTTGCCTACTTGTCAAATGTCATGCATTTTCACAGGCTCTTTTTACTGAAATTGATGCCATCGGTTTTAAAAGACTTCGTTTTCCATTGTCCATCCTTGCTCTACAAGCGGAGAGCTTTTGCATCCGTCTGTACTCTCCGCAACCGTGCTGATCAATGCGTCTTCAAAGTTTTCATTTGGGTGAAACACAGCACTGGATACAAAACATGTTTCAGCCACACAGGCGTTATCCCAACGTTTTCAACAATCCACACTGAAACGCTAGGAAAGGAACTGGATTTTCAAGTTGGTCTATGTAAAATGCTGACTAAAGTTATAATGTATAATTGTTGAAAAAGCCCAAATCCTTTAGAAGTGCTAACCTTACGCCTAATTAGGCATAAAACATTGTTTAGGCTTAACTGTTAGTATTTTACTCCTGGTCTGCAGTCTTCATTTCACACTGACCAACTCGAAAATCCAACTCGAAATCCAACTCTGAAATCAAACTCGAAAAATAATATCGAACTCGGAATCCTAACTCGGTAAATAGGCAACCTCTGTAGCGCTTGAGCACTAACTGGGGATAATTGCAAGCTGAAATTAACAATCAACGCAAATCAAGTCAAATGTTGGTTTTTGAATATTGCTTTGGGACGGCTGATTTTCAACAGAGAAGGGTTTGGAATTTAGTTTAAAGTTAAACATGGCGTCTTTCCTGAGGTCTAATTCAAAAAAGAATTATAAAAATTTTGATGATGACGATGCTTGGGAAAAAAGTGTGTGCCACCTGCTTTTCATATGCGTGATGGACTTTTTAGGTAATTTCTTCGTAACGGCTTTAATTTACTTCCTTAGTCGTTATTTGTTTTTTATCATATAACTCTGGGATTTGGTATTTGTTTTTCTTTGTCACAAACAAATAAATAAATAAAAAATATATACCTGGCAATGACGTTTTCATCATTTTCGTCAAATAATGCAGGCAATGCGGACAAAAACACAAAACAAGGGAACTTGCCGGAGTTTCTTGACCATCTCCATGCATTGGTTAGGCTTTTAATTAGCTTAGCCTGCGAATATCGGCTACTAGATATTGTTCATCTCGGTAACCGAGACAGCCCGGTCAACCGGGCTCATATGAACAGGCCCTAAAAAAGCGCGAATTAATATAAAACATATAGAAGTTATTTAACTACCTACGAATTGTCGGTCAATGCTGTCTGAAATTGGCTCATTTGTGCCCAATCAAGACAGGTTTACTAATTGTAAAACCAAGTTAGTATTTTCTAGGGACCCTCGCAAAAATTTGGTAAAACCATCTTTGTTATTTTTTGATTTTATAATGGCCCATTTCACACAAGTTCCCCGAGGCTGTCCGTCGGATGAATTTAGTTTCGAACAGCGAACCTCATTAGAGACGTTTTTCGACTAAACTACAGAATAAATCTTAAAACTAAACCGTTTAAGTTAAACCCTATCTTAACTTGGAACCTGGCGTCTCTATATGAAACATTAAACGGCCTCACGAACAACATTAAAAGAAAAGATTCCACGTTGTTCACTAGGTTGGCAGCCGTGTGGGCAGAAACCAGTTCCAACCTTGAAGTCGTAATATTCCTCTTCTCTTTTGGAAACATTTTATAATCTAAAAAACAAAACAAAACAAAGTAAACCAAAAACAAAAACCAAGAAACAGAAAAAAAAAAAAACAAAAACGAAAACGGCCTCGTGAATAAAGAGGTTTAAAAAGCTTGATGGATCATTGCCATCAACTAAAGCTCAAAATTAATTAATATAATGTACATATTTAATTAAATAGCTTATTTACTAATATGAAAGAAACCACTATAAAGGTTTAGGCCATAAAGAGGGAGTATCCTCCGTTGGAAGTGGCCAGGGAAACTTGTTCGATCAGTTGAAAAAGACTGTAGCGATGAAAACTGCTTTTTTCTGGTTCACTTGGGCGGTCTTAGCAACTCTCAACCTCCTGTGGGAAGTTTCTACGGATAGCTCTTGCGGAAGTCTTTTTCATCTGCAAACCGGTAGGTAAACGTCAACCGTAATAGTCATTTCGAAAAATAAATTGAAAAAAACAGAAATACTTTCTTAGTTTATGATATATAGCCGAGGATTCATCAAGGCTTGTCTGAATTCGTAAAATACAAGAAAGTCAACAATAAAGTTGACGGCTACTTGTGAAATTACATTGTTGGAGGTTAGTCTTACGAAGCTCGTTTCATCCCGACCAAGGGACTCACCAGAGCCATTTCTGCTTAGCAAACTCGATGGGCATCACGCCCAAAGTCCCGTTTGCTAACAAAATCATGACAGCAATCTCACCTTATATATCGCATAAGGATTCCAGATCGCACAAATTCACGAGTGAAAATTAATTGACAATAAAGTTGGCAGTTACTTGTGAAAATACATTGTTCGCGGTTAGTCGTACGAAGCTCGTTTCATCCCGACCAAGAGACTCACCAGAGACCTTTGTGCTTGGCAAACGCGTTGGGCATCACGCCTAAAGTCCCGTTCGCTGACAAAATTATGACAGCAATCTCGCTTTACATCGCATAAGGATTCCAGACTGCACAAATTGACGAGTGAAAATTGACCATAAAGTTGACAGTTACTTGTGAAAATACATCATTCGTGGTTAGTTTTACGAAGCTCGTTTCATCCCGACCAAGGGACTTATCAGAGACATTTCTGCTTAGCTAGCAAATAAACTCGTTGGGCATCACGCCCAAAGTCCCGTTCGCTAACAAAATTATAACAGCAATCTCGCCTTATATCGCGTAAGGAAAGAAAAAAGAACGTCACCTCGAAAAATTAGCCGTTGTAAGCGGAGTTTATACCAACATGGTTGTTGCCTACTTGTCAACTGTCATGCATTTTCACAGGCTCTTTTTACTGAAATTGATGCCATCGGTTTTAAACGACTTCGTTTTCCATTGTCCATCCTTGCTCTACAAGCGGAGAGCTTTTGCATCCGCCTGTACTCTCCGCAACCGCGCTGATCAATGCGTCTTCAAAGTTTTCATTTGGGTGAAACACAACACTGGATACATGTTTCAGCCACACAGGCGTTATTCCAACGTTTTCAACAATCCACACTGAAACGCTAGGAAAGGAACTGGATTTTCAAGTTGGTCTATGTAAAATCCTGACTAAAGTTATAATATATAATTGTTGAAAAAGCCCAAATCCTTTAGAAGTGCTAACCTTACGCCTAATTAGGCATAAAACATTGTTTAGGCTTAACTGTTAGTATTTTACTCCTGGTCTGCAGTCTTCATTTCACACTGACCAACTCGAAAATCCAACTCGAAATCCAACTCTGAAATCAAACTCGAAAAATAATATCGAACTCGGAATCCTAACTCGGTAAATAGGCAACCTCTGTAGCGCTTGAGCACTAACTGGGGATAATTGCAAGCTGAAATTAACAATCAACGCAAATCAAGTCAAATGTTGGTTTTTGAATATTGCTTTGGGACGGCTGATTTTCAACAGAGAAGGGTTTAGAACTTAGTTTAAAGTTAAACATGGCGTCTTACTTGAGGTCTAATTCAAAAAAGAATTATAAAAATTTTGATGATGACGATGCTTGGGAAAAAAGTGTGTGCCACCTGCTTTTCATATGCGTGATGGACTTTTTAGGTAATTTCTTCGTAACGGCTTTAATTTACTTCCTTAGTCCTTATTTGTTTTTTATCATATAACTCTGGGATTTGGTATTTGTTTCTCTTTGTCACAAACAAATAAATAAATAAAAAATATATACCTGGCAATGACGTTTTCATCATTTTCGTCAAATAATGCACGCAATGCGAACAAACACAAAGAACAAAGGAACTTGCCGGAGTTTCTTGACCATCTCCATGCATTGGTTAGGCTTTTAATTAGCTTAGCCTGCGAATATCGGCTACTAGATATTGTTCATCTCGGTAACCGAGCCAGCCCGGTCAACCGGGCTCATATGAAGAGGCCCTAAAAAAGCGCGAATTAATATAAAATATATAGAAGTTATTTAATTACCTACGAATTGTCGGTCAATGCTGTCTGAAATTGGCTCATTTGTGCCCAATCAAGACAGGTTTACTAATTGTAAAGCCAAGTTAGTATTTTCTAGGGACCCTTGCAAAAATTCGGTAAAACAATCTTTGTTATTTTTTGATACATAATGGCCCATTTCACACAAGTTGCCCGAGGCTGTCCGTCGGATGAAATTTAGTTTCAAACAGCGAACCTCATTACACACGTTTTTCGACTAAACTACAGAATGAATCTTAAAACTAAACCGTTTAAGTTAAACCCTATCTTAACTTGGAACCTGGCGTCTCTATATGAAACGTTAAACGGCCTCACGAATAACATTAAAAGAAAAGATTCCACGTTGTTCAGTAGGTTGGCAGCCGTGTGGGCAGAAACCAGTTCCAACCTTGAAGTCGTAATATTCCTCTTCTATTTTGGAAACATTTTATAATCTAAAAAACAAAACAAAACAAAGTAAACCAAGAACAAAAACCAAAAAAAAGAAAAAAAAACAAAAACGAAAACGGCCTCGTGAATAAAGAGTTTTAAAAAGCTTGATGGATCATTGCCATCAACTAAAGCTCAAAATTAATTAATATAATGTACATATTTAATTAAATAGCTTATTTACCAATATGAAAGAAACCACTATAAAGGATTAGGGCATAAAGAGGGAGTATCCTCCGTTGGAAGTGGCCAGGGAAACTTGTTCGATCAGTTGAAAAAGACTGTAGCGATGAAAACTGCTTTTTTCTGGTTCACTTGGGCGGTCTTAGCAACTCTCAACCTCCTGTGGGAAGTTTCTACGGATAGCTCTTGCGGAAGTCTTTTTCATCTGCAAACCGGTAGGTAAACGTCAACCGTAAAAGTCATTTCGAAAACTAAATTGAAAAAAACAGAAATACTTTCTTAGTTTATGATATATAGCCGATGATTCATCAAGGCTTGTCTGAATTCGTAAAATACAAGAAAGTCAACAATAAAGTTGACCGCTACTTGTGAAATTACATTGTTGGAGGTTAGTCTTACGAAGCTCGTTTCATCCCGACCAAGGGACTCATCAGAGCCATTTCTGCTTAGCAAACTCGATGGGCATCACGCCCAAAGTCCCGTTTGCTAACAAAATCATGAGAGCAATCTAACCTTATATATCGCATAAGGATTCCAGATCGCACAAATTCACAAGTGAAAATTAATTGACAATAAAGTAGGCAGTTACTTGTGAAATACAGTGTTCGCGGTTAGTCGTACGAAACTCGTTTCATTCCGACCAAGAGACTCACCAGAGACCTTTGTGCTTGGCAAACGCGTTGGGCATCACGCCTAAAGTCCCGTTCGCTGACAAAATTATGACAGCAATCTCGCTTTACATCGCATAAGGATTCCAGACCGCACAAATTGACGAGTGAAAATTGACCATAAAGTTGACAGTTACTTGTGAAAATACATCATTCGTGGTTAGTTTTACGAAGCTCGTTTCATCCCGACCAAGGGATTCATCAGAGACATTTCTGCTTAGCAAACTCGTTGGGCATTACGCCCAAAGTCCCGTTCGCTAACAAAATTATGACAGCAGTCTCGCCTTATATCGCTTAAGGAAAGAAACAAGAACGTCACCTCGAAAAATTAGCCGTTGTAAGCGGAGTTTATACCAACATGGTTGTTGCCTACTTGTCAACTGTCATGCATTTTCACAGGCTCTTTTTACTGAAATTGATGCCATCGGTTTTAAAAATTTTCGTTTTCCATTGTCCATCCTTGCTCTACAAGCGGAGAGCTTTTGCATCCGTCTGTACTCTCCGCAACCGTGCTGATCAATGCGTCTTCAAAGTTTTCATTTGGGTGAAACACAGCACTGGATACAAAACATGTTTCAGCCACACAGGCGTTATCCCAACGTTTTCAACAATCCACACTGAAACGCTAGGAAAGGAACTGGATTTTCAAGTTGGTCTATGTAAAATGCTGACTAAAGTTATAATGTATAATTGTTGAAAAAGCCCAAATCCTTTAGAAGTGCTAACCTTACGCCTAATTAGGCATAAAACATTGTTTAGGCTTAACTGTTAGT
>NC_090892.1:59026372-59033872 GCF_036669925.1 Montipora capricornis | reverse complement strand
AAAAATACGCTACCTGTAACACAGGAATAGTTCGTTATGCTCCAAACGTAAGAGAAATATTTTCCTCGTGAAGTTCATAAAATAGATTTGATATTCTGTGTCGAATGTTTGTGTTGAGAAGTTTCTTTTAGATAATGATTTGTGAGTACTTGTGATCTTCACCTGATAACCATGGCTTCATGATTGAATTATGAAGCACATGTTTTTTATCTATTGAATAAAGGTTTCCTTATCCCATAGTGTCCGGTACTTCGGTCAAAAATTGAGAGTAAGATCCTGATATCATCCACCGTTCTTGACATTGTTAACAAACCTATTTTAGATTACTTGGCTTACTAAAATTGCGTCACTTCAGAAAATGCCAACTTAAAAAATTGTGTTATAAGAGAAAATTGCTTAACTAGATAAGTGCAAAGACTAAGTATCCGTTTCGTTTACAACTCTCACTTCAAAACTACATCCATTCAAAGTAAAACGCAGTTTTCTTGACTTACTGTAATTGTTTTTTTCCAGGACATTTCTTGTTTGGTCATTTTCTGCATACAGCTGTCGTTTCAGACGAATTTCAATGTCACCTGAAATGCCTGGGATCTAGCAAATGCAAGTCATTTAACGTTCATCCTCCGGAATCTGGTGGCAGTGGACGAATTTGCCAGCTGAATAATGAAACAAGAGAAACAAAGCCAAGTGATTTTAAGAAGAAGAAAGGATCACGCTATTACGGCCCAGTAAAGGTTGGATGAAATTATTCTTACATTTCAATGAAATGTACGGTTGAAGAATGCAAATTATTAATAATTATTTATCGATTCTTTGGTGCATTTCGACCGTCGCCTTTCTGATGAAATTTTTCTCATTTTAGATTTCCTGTGTTGATGTTTCTACGCATAAAAGCTGGCACCAAAAAAGCAAGTGCAGCCACGACCCAACCCGTACGTCGAATGGCAATTAGCCAATTAGCTCACTCGTTATAAGCCAGCAGTCCCTAATTAGTAACTTGTCGTTATTGCATCATTTTTCTTACGAGTTTGTGAAGTTAAGCTAACTCTTACTGAACAAACTTCATTTCAGCGAAACGAGGAGCTAACCCTAATCATCCCGCCTTTTCGTGTAAGGCCATATTAGACGCAGGCGACTCTGAAGGAGACGGGTATTACTGGATTGACCCAGAAAAGAGTGGAAACCCCCTAAAAGTCATCTGCGACATGACTACCTATGGAGGTGAGATTACGATGCTCATTCAGCTGCCCTTTTGAAGTCACAAAAATGAGAGATAATAAACACATGAGCCAGTTTGCAGCATTATTTACACCAATCTGATGGAATTTCCTAAAACTGACAACATTAAGTCGTGACAATTTACCACTATTAATTGTTTATATTTACTACTATGTTACTATTCATCACAATAAAAATGCCCTTGTTGAACTGTCTGTTTTTATTTTGTCTCTGACCTTCAACTGTTTGCTGTTGATTACTTCCAGGAGGCTGGTTACTTATCTCCAATATTGTGTCAAAGACAAGTCCTCCCTATAAAGTGCCGTTAAATAACTCCTATCGTGGCATCGCAAGCGGTCAGATGGTCCTCAGTAAAACAGCGATGGCTCAGTTACGGGCGATTTTGCCATTCACTCAACTGCGATTCCACTGCAGGAAGCAAAAGGGACGGACGTTCCACATGTCAACTGCCGCTAATAGCTCTGGCGAAGCTGTAGTCAAGTATTTCGTTGGTCAGACGGATGTCCAGCCAAGCGCCTGCCAGTCATTTGTCAAAATGGAAGACGACAACTCCAAGTTGGCGCAACTTTGTAACAAATGGGGATTAGAAGGTCTGCGGTATGAAGTTGGCAAATGGGGGCACAATCGAATTGAAGACAGGTTAAACATCTACCCTGCCTTTGCTTTTGATACTTATCACTGGCTAATTGATGAGTCATATCAGTTGTGCGATGATATATATCCTCATCGTTCTGGTTACCTTGCCGCGACCCCTGGTGATGACTTTTGGAAAATATTTGTTCGTTAAAACGCTTGTCCTTAATGGTTATCATCATCATTTCATTGCCATCATTATCATTTTATTAATTTAAGATACAAATTACAGTGATAATGCTTCGCAACTTGCAAGTAGCAGGTAGTAGTTAAGAGTTAGGGATATCATTTATATATATCAAAAAAAGTAGAGGACTAACACAGAACCTTGTGGGACCCCGCAGGACATTGTCTCTTTATTATTTAGCGGATACTTTCATTTCTACTTCAGTAGTTTGCACACGTCCACTTAAGCATGAAGAGAACCAATTGTTTACAACGCGTCTAATGCCATACTGATGTAACTTACTTAGCAAAACTGTGTGGATGACTGTATCGAATGCTTTTTTAAAGTCAATGAAAATTTATAGGTGTATAATTTCTTGTCCATTTTACTTTGAACAGTATTAACAATATAGATCGTTTTCACGTGACGTCATCATTTTCTAAAATCCAAAACTAAGGAGCCACGAAAGTTTTTATCCTCATCAGGCATAAGAGGCAGTAAATTTGTATCCATTTGCAATTTTAAAGCTCAATAGCGTGCTTCCTTTGGAAACCAGAGCATTTTGAATTTCTGAGTTATAGCGGTGTGTGACACCAGGCGACGATCGAGTTTATTGAGAAATATATATTTATCTCATGGTTTTCAGCCTTTTTAGAATTTAAAGCATTAGGAAAAGTGCTTAGGTAAATAGCTGTCTGTTCAGTACAGATGATCACTCGCCTAGATAGCCAAATTAAGTAACAGATGTTGACACTATTTTCCGGCCGCCATATTGGTGCACCACAGATGTGCACCAACATGGCGTTTTCATACTGGGCTCTGTAAATTTCTGCGAAACATTTCGACGAATATCTGAAGTTTGGGGAAACGCACAGGCCTAAAACTTGGAGAAGTGTCTTCTTCATTTATCTTCTACAACATCAAGAATTCTTGACTTTTTCCACTGGATGGTTTTCGATTTATTTTTTTATTGCTTGACAGTGAAAACGTTCTATATATTATATAGCTGTTTTTTTCCCTTAGCAGCGCGCTCTCATTGGTTACTTTGAGGTCACATGACATCTAACAATAAAACTGTTTCCCGCCAAAAGACTCTGAGCGGGCAACAGTGTAAAATCTATGACATCAGAAGGTAACAGTGCACTGTTTTTTTTGTTTTTTTTTTAATTAATTAATTTTTTTTTTATTCCACACACACACAAAACAAACCACTTACTTACAGGATAGACATATTTACATATTTACAGTAAAACAGTATACATTGCCACCCCTACCGATCGAAAAGAAAATCAAAGCATTAAAGTTTAAGGGCTGTCAGTTGCAAGGCTGTTGCGAAAAGGCGGTGAAGGATTTGTTAGTTTAGGGACTTATCAAAGTAAAAGAGGCAGGAAAAGAAGAGCGGGTTTCTAAATTAAAGTTTTCAGTAATTCCTACTTTGTTTGTAAGGTGCCTGCAGACTTTTGTTCAAATAGATAGGTCGACTTAAGATATCTGAAAAAGCCTTCTACCTTTGGTAGCTTTTTATTGTTTTTACAAATCCAGATATAATGTTTTGCTAAAAGGAGGCAAAAATTCATTTGGCACTGATTTTTGGAGGAGTCTGGCATCAAACCTAATGCTATGAGAAAATTGAATTGGTAGTTTTCTGGAATAATCTGAGACGAAATAAAGCGTTGTATTAAGAATGTCCAAAAAGCGGTCACTCTGGGACAAGACCATAAGAGGTGACTAAGTTTTTCTGGTTCATCGTTGCAAAAGAAGCAGTTTGGGTCGTCTTTTAGGCCGATTTTAACTAAGAATTCGTTAGTTGCTATTCGTCTGTGCAAAACTTTGAACTGGAATTCGAGAAGTCTTGTGCTTGTACAGCACTTAAAAGCTAGTAGGTAAGTCTCATGCCACTTAATACATTGTTCGTCTTCTATACCGCATTCCGTTATCCATTTCTGCTGAGCCTGCCTAGGAGGTACCATTTTCCTGGATATAAGTTGTTACTTACTCGTTTTTAGGATCATTGGGTACAAAGCTGTTTTGATGTGTTTTCCATAAGAGTTGAATTGTGGACAAAATTCTGCAGTACTTAAGAGGGCAAAACTGTTATTCCGTACCTAGTCTGCAATTCTGTGAGAGAAAGAAAATTATTGCAATCGTCCTTCAAATGTTTCACCATTGTAACACCTGCACAATGCCACTCAGGGTAGTAAACGGGGCGGTTATCAATTCTAATCAGCGAATTATACGAGCGAGTGATTCTCTGAAATTATTCGGCCTTCGAAATTAATTTCCGCCCAAATTTTCAGAACTTCACTAATAAAGCTATCTTTAGATTGAAGAATATTTTTAGAGTCATTTGTGTTAAGGTTGCCAGTAAGAACTGTTTTTCCGCCGAAAGCCTTTAACTCAAGATCAAAGAACAATTTCCATTTGCCTCGGTTTTCTGCATCCAAATATGTTTTTATCCAGTTGGCTTTCAAAGACTTACTAAAAGAAACAATATCAATCATTTTAAGGCCCCCGTTTGGATAGTCATTAATGATAGTGTTTCCCTTAATTTTGTCTCCTTTACCATTCCACAGTAAGGCGAAAAGAAGTTTGTTTACTTCTTTAATAGCCTTTACATTTAAAGGTAGCGGTGATAAGATATAAACAAGTTGCGAGACAACAAGGCTTTTAAGTACTGCTATTTTACCCATCAGTATCAATCTGCGGTAGTTCCAGCTGCTTAATATATTCCTGACCTTTACAAGTTTTTCGTCGTAATTTAAATCAGTGGTTTCCTCCGGGTGAACTGAAAGCCAGATTCCTAGAGTTTTCACTTTGTATTTTGGCCATTTAAAATTCCTCTCAGGAAAAGGAACATCACTGCTCCCACATTTTGCTCCAATCCATAGTGCCTCTGTTTTTTTATCATTCAATTTCAAACCCGAAACTTTGTAAAAGTCGTCCAGGGTTTGAAGGCAAGCTTTTAGAGAAACCCTTGATCCATCTAGAATTAACGTTGTGTCATCCGCATATTGACTTAACTTTATTTCTTCATTATTTATCAGAAAACCGCCAATTTTTTTTATTTCTGCGGATATCTTTGGCTAACATTTCAACCGATAAAACGAACAAGTAGGGTGAGAGGGACAACCCTGCCTAACACCTCTTTGGATTTCAAAAAATTCACTCGGCCATCCGTTATTTAAGATGCAGCTCTCTGGACAGCTGTAAAAAATTGTGAACCATTGTATTAAACTATGGCCAAAACCAAAATAGTTAAGAGTTTTTTTTTAATGAAAGTCCATTCTATTGTGTCAAAAGCTTTTTCAAAATCAAGAAACAAAGTAGTCCTGTCATATTTTCTTCTTTTGCATAACAAATGATACTTTGTAATAGTGTAATGTTTTCACCTATGAATCTGCCTTTTATAAAGCTAGTTTAGTCGCTGTTTATTAGATTAGGAAGAAAAATCTTTAATCGGCCAGCAATTGCCTTAGCCGCTATTTTATAGTCGCAATTAAGAAGTTTTAAAGGTCTCCAGTTCTTAATAAAGTACGGCTCGGCGTCTTTCTTTGGAATAAGCTTAATAACTCCTCTTCTCTGGGTGACTGAAAGTTTTCCTGTTTCGTAGGCGTAATTTAATGCGTCGATTAAAGTAGAAGATATGTCTCTCCAAAAGACTTTATAAAATTCAGCTGGTAAGCCATCGTTGCCTGGAGTTTTTTCAGGTTCCATAGTTTTCAAAGCATCCAGAGCCTCTTTTTCATTAAGTTTTCCTTCACATGCATTTCTTTCGTAATCCTTAATGGCCGTATCGTTTTCACCGTCAAAGAAAGCTGACAGGTCAAGAAAGTTGGTTAACGTAACTCTAGATTCATAGAGGTTCTTATAAAAAGACGTGCACTCACATAGAATATCTCCATCGGAGTTGATGAAAGCGTTATCACTAACCTTAATTTGACTGATTGTGCTCTGTTTAAAATGCCTTTTCTCTAGACTTAAAAAGTACTTTGTATTCTTCTCTCCTTCATTGTACCATCTGGCGTTTGATCTCAAAATTGCGCCTTTTGTACGATGTTCAATTATCTTTTCATACTCAAGCTTTTGTTTATCAATTTCACCTTCAAGGTGTGAGATTTGTGACTCAGTGAGGTTTCCATTGTCGAGTTTCTCCTCTAATTTGACCATTGATTGTTCTAACTCCATTTCACGTTGTTTTGTTTGTTTCTTCCTATGCTTTGCATAAGATAATGATTTCTCACGAACTTTTAGTTTAATCATTTCCCAAAGAAGTGAGGGGTTGACGAAGTCATCATCTCTGTATTCATCAAGCGTTTCCTGAATAGTCTCCTTAATTTGGTTGATGTAATCGAGTTCAGTCAAAAAAGATGCATTTATTTTCCATAGTCCCGGTCCCTTAGAATTTGAGTGCAGGGATAATTTTAATATTATCATAGAGTGATCTGATTTGTATCCTGGGTGGATATCAGAGAGGGTTGTAATATTAGCAACACTTTGGCTAATCAAGAAAAAAATCGAGCCTGCACTGTACGTTAGAGCTGCGTCGTCTCCACGTGTACCTACTAGTTTCCGGGTGCAAAGAGTTCCATATATCAACTAGATCAAGTTTCTCAGAGACCTCCTTGATGGTTTTAAGACAGTTTTGGTGCGTTTTTGAGAGACCGCCCGATTTATCCTTCTCTACATCAAGTACAAGGTTGAAATCACCGCCTATGATAATATCGTCACATTTGAAGTCATCAAGGTGTACAAACCAATCTAAAAAGAAAGCTGGGTTGTCATCATTTGGAGCATAAATGTTAGCCAAGGTTAAACTTTTATCATTGGCCTTTATGTCGCAAATTATAAAGCGCCCTGAGGGGTCAACGAAAGTTCTTTCAATTTGCAAACTAAAGTTGTTATTAAAAAGTATGCATACTCCAGCTTTATTACTTTCGTACGCACTAAAAATAGTTTGATAGCCCCACTCAGCAGACCATGCGTGGTTATAATATTGTTTCAGTGCAGTGAACTTCTTGTAGCATGCAAATTGAAAACTTTTTCGATCGAAGCCAGTTGAACACTTCCCTTCGCTTTGCGTTATCTCTTAGTCCCCGAACATTGAAAGAGGCTATTGTCAAAGCCATGTTAATCTTGTGGCGGTGTTTTTGAATCTATTCCTTCACGCCTCATCACCAAGGCCATGCAACAACTGCCCATTAAATACTGAGTAAGTGTAATTTTCAGTTGGAAAGCAATTACCAGAGGCAAAAAAACCAATAAACAAGGAAACAAAAAATTAATAAATACACAGACACTCAACTTGCCAACCTGAGGCACAAAAAGAATACTCATGGAGAAATTAAACAAATAAATGTTTGGACCTAACCGAGATATCATGCACAGTACATAAAAACAAAACAAAAACGTAAAAGTGTTAAGATTTCGTTTTATAAGGCCATATTCCCAACAGGCCAAAGTGT
>NC_090892.1:59001372-59016372 GCF_036669925.1 Montipora capricornis | reverse complement strand
TGATCACATCAAATAATTTATTTTTTAGGTATTGTGTATATCTTTATCTAAAAACTTAACTGGTTGCTTTTTGGAGCCCTTTTGCAGTATATTTAGATAGGCAGGAAATGTTCCACATTTTATGGTAAATAGTTCTGCATAGTTTTAAGGAATATTGCGGCCTAAGCTAATTGAATATGAGAATAAAATGTGCTGTTTGACATTTTGTGAATTTAAAGACTATTAATATTGTTTGCGCTTGTTTTAAAAGGCTTAAGGTTGGCACTCAAAAGTGTTCCTTCAACAATCTTATTCTGTAAAGATTACCTTGGAAGAATTGGATTAATGCAAGTTTTTTCTTCTAGCCTCTTTCCCCAGTGCCCTCTGAGAATGGAGTTGATTTGGTTTTGCCCGATGTTGAAAGATGAAACAATGCCTAAACCAGCCGCAAGAAATACTTCATGGTGCTTTTTTACAAACATGGGCATGAGGGTGCTCATAAGCATCTGAGCATTGTTTCGCATGCTCAAGTGATAATTATTATAAATAATTTGTTTATCTTAGAGAGTCTTCTTTTCCTGTTGGTCATTCAAAAATTGTTGGAATAGCTTGTTTGAGCTGTTGGATAGAGGCAGAACATTTGATGAGGGCCTCCTGGGGAGAGGAGTCCTTGTTCCCTTTAGATATTTTCTTGTGTTTCCTTGTTCCCCAAATTACTTTGAAACTTGTTCCCAGCCTTTTGATCCCTAAAATTTAAATATTGGTTTTCTTCCCTTGTTCCCTAAAATTTTTTGCTATTGTTCCTCTGTTCCCCAGTTCAAATAAGCCATGTTCTCTTCTTCCCTCAAACCCCTGGGAGTGCCTCTTTGATGTTGATTCTCGTATTGGCCTAATAGTAATTCACTGTAGAATTGCAAGACACAGCAAGTTCTTATTTGGGAGTGAGAGAAAAGTTTTGAATAAATGTTTGCTCAATACAAGAAACAAAATTTGACTGCACCTTCTAGACCTTACTCTTTTCAGACATGAATCAGCTTGTTTGCACCTTTCTGGCGACCTGCGGGAGGGCAAGCTCTAGAAACTCTTCTTTAGTGAGCCTTCCGCTGAAAAACTTTCCAAGTCTGGCTTTCCGGTGTTAGGGGCCGAGGTTTTTGTGCAAAATTCATCAGCGGCTTCCTTGCAGCTTTTCAAAGGTGTTCCTTCGGGCAATGGTTAGTAAAAGTTTTGTAGTGCTTATACAAATTTTCGCTACTTGAAAAGATATGTTTATACGAAACAAATATCAGCTTGACAATTTTTCTTTCCCGATACTCCATTTAAAATGCACGTGAGCGCTATTAATAGAGAGCCAGAAAACCATTTAAAACATTTTGTGGCAATTTTTTTGTCAACAAACTTGGGTTGTCGGCGAGCAGAATTCGAACGTAAGCTGTTGTGCTTTGGCTTTTATTTGTGCTTTTTCTAACTAATCTAAGACGAATTCAGGCTGGTATTTTCGAATCAAGTGTAAGAAGACGGCAAAACCGTATTGATAATGTATTTATTTGAGTTAACTTCGCGAATAAAGACTTTAATCGCTTCCTTTCGACGGGGGTAGATCGACACGCACAACCGAAATGCATTGTTTCCGGTGAAAGGGCAAATGATTGACAGGATAGCACAGTTTCGACAGCCGCGCGCACTGCGGGCGCGGGTTCCGTAAGCAAGGCGGGCCTGAAACTCAAGTTAGCTCAAATGTATATCGCGGTTATTTGTGGTGAACACATTTGAGAAAATCCTAAAACGACTTGAAAGAGCGTTCCTAAGAATAAGTTCTGGTAATCGCATGATGGATAAGCACTCGGAAAAGAAAGATCATGTGATTACTTATTAAATTATGATATACATTGAAACTTTCGGCGTAAGTTATCGTAATTAAGCAGAGGCAATGCTCGCATACCACTCGAAAAGTGTACCAACCAGGACTCTCATTTAACATTTTTATTTATCTTCGCCTTAATGGCATAAGATACTTATAAACATAGAATTATTAGGCAGGGAGGCCACTACAGTTTAGCCAATTACAGTAGATTCCTCGTTAATGAGAAATAACTAAAGCTTCTCATATATGAACAAAAAAATTCAAAATGAAACAAAACAAAAGTTCAAATTGCGAAAAGCAGCGCGACGGCGGGCATAGAATAGTCCTCGCTATTTTGCACCTCACCGTAGGAGAGATTGTTCTTCAGGTCCTGATGACGTCAACGTCATACAGATCTAGGGCCTTATTGTAATATTGCAATAGTGAACGCCAAAATGAGGCTAGGGAGATGTGTCTTGAGTGTAACTCAGCGGGCAGAACATTCGATGTGCGGCAAGCGCGTATGAAATATAAGCGTTGGTAAGAAACAGTTCTCCTTCGTCTTCCAGCTAATCACAAGTCTTGCATGAGAAATTATAACCAAAGGGATTGAGAACGAGCACTCGTGCAAGCCAAATCTATTGTAATAACAACTCGTCTAAAAAAAAAACCTTGATCTGTGAAAATGCCGTTGCACATATATGCCTAGTATTTCAATTGTAGGCTCCTTGTTTTCCGCGAATACTGAGATTTCAGTTTCATCTTCAACCCCCGAGTTAACGTGGCATTCCACCACTGGAGAGTCTTTCTGTTTGCGAAAAGAAAATATGTGAACACTAACTCTAAGCTCGTTTTGCCCTCCTGCCACTCGGCTCTTCCTGAGGCCCTTCAGAAACTCAATGTTTTGGGTGGGATTTGTTCGTTTATTTTATTTATTTTTATTTTTTTTCCGTGTCGGTAAAAGTCTTGCCCTTCACTCCCCTACTAAGTGGTGTCTTTGCGCATAGAGCCTTCTGCGCGTATTTTCTTAGGATCGAGAGGGTAGTGGGAAATGCGTAGATTTCTCTGGTGGACATAGTAGAACGATTAACTTAACCGGCAATGGCGTCGAAAGTCATGTAACGCGAATGGCGTTTTAGTGGATCTTTGAACAAAACTGTCTTCTTGTTTTTTTTTTTTTTAAGATTGCTTGTGGTTTTTTATTTGTTTGTTTTGTTTTGTGTTTTTACTCCAACGGACCGACCCAAAAAGCTTTCTACCACAAACGGAAAAAAAAGAGAGAAGTGATCACTCTCCTCTTTCCTAGGAAATGTGATTAAGTAAGCTGAGTGTGTGTGTGTGTGTGTGTGTAATCTCCGCTTTGGCTTATGGAGAAAAAAAGCGAAATTTGCCACAACGTTTTTCTGTGGTACTTTCAGCATCTTCAAGTTGTCTAGAACTTCATCTTTTCACTGCTTCAGTTTGCCGTCCGTCATAGCTGCTAACTTAAAAACACAAAGCTCGAACTGTCACTTTTAATTACCTAAGGGCATCGAAAAGATCACGGGTTCGAATCTCGTTGAAGCCACTCAGGTGTCTATAAGAGAAAATTGATTATTTAGATCAGTGTGAAGACCACTTCTTCACTTCGTTTATAACCCGCAATTTAAAAATACATTAATTTCTGTCATCATTGAATCACAGTTTTCTTGACTTACTGTAATTGTTTTTCTTTTCCAGGCCATTTCTTGTTTGGCCATGTTCTGCATACAGCTGTCGTTTCAGACGAATTTCAATGTCACCTGAAATGCCTGGGATCTAGTAAATGCAAGTCATTTCACGTTCATCCTACGGAATCTGGTGGCAGTGGGCGAATTTGCCAGCTGAATAATGAAACAAGAGAAATGAAGCCAAGTGATTTTAAGAAAAAGAAAGGATCACATTACTATGGCCCAGTAAAGGTTGGATGAAGTTATTGTTTCATTTTAATGCAACATACGGTTGAAGATTGCAAATTATTAATAGTTACCGAATTCTTTGGTGCATTTCGACGCTCGCCTTTCTCATTATTTTTTTTTTCGTTTTAGATTTCCTGTGCTAATGTTTCTACGCATAAAAGCTGGCACCAAAAACGTAAGTGCAACCACGAGAGGACCCAACCCGTACGTCGAATGGCCAATTAGCCATTAGCAGCATACTCGTTATAAGACAGCAGTCACTGGATCAATAATTAGTCACTTGCCGTTATTGCATCATTTTTTCTTTCGAGTTTGTGAAGTTAAGTCTTATTGAACTAACTTTATTTCAGCGAAACGAGGAGCTAATCCCTAATCCTGATCATCCCCCCCTTTGGTGTAAGGACATACTGAATGCAGTCGCCTTGCGTAGGATTCCCCGCTCGAAGAAATCGATGTAAAATATTTCCATGCCACAATCGGCGAATCAATTCTTTTTTCTACTATCCTCTATTCCAGTATTGAGACGGATTGTTTTCGCTAGTTCTCTTATTGTACATTTTAGGGAGATCTCTAGTTTACAATTCTCCGTGTGTATTGCAGTATTATTCCTTTTGTAATATATTTGATTTGGGCAATGACAATTTTGTTGTGCTTTGAGGTATATAGTAAGAGTTACATGAAGAATATACTGAAAACCAGGCACACATACATGGGGTCCACGCACACTCAGAATAGGCAATTTTCACGATATCGTCATTTGACTGCAACTACCAAAATTCTCTGTTTGTTTTTATTTTTATTTTTTTTTCATTTAAATTTTGTATTCCCAGCGTCGTAAAAAAAAACAATAGCTCTAATTACAATGACACAAGCAAAACGTGCAGGATTCTGGTATGATTACATTGCCTCAATCCCATTACCATATTTGAGGACTTCGTTTCCTATTCTCAGCGGCCAAATCCCATTCCCAGAAAACCAAATCCCATTTTCCCAACTTAAAAATACACAGTTCCTATTTTACCCCTTCAGGACCCTCTCAGTTTCAAAGTAAAATCTTCAGTCTCTCTTAAACTTCAAGACCTCTTCTGTAGTTTGAAAGACATTGCAAATAATTAGTTAAGCATCAGTTATTTCTACCTCATGGGCACTTACTGTGCCGTACAAACTGGTCGTCTTTTCCCTACGCGTCTTTCGATGCTCAAACGCACACCTCTCACTTGAGCTGAAGAATTGCAAACTGATGTTATTATTTGATGCCATTATTGACAGATTTTGATGAATGTGAAAGAAAGACACATAGCTGTGATCAGCATGCCAAATGCACCAACGAATTCGGCGCATATATGTGCAGCTGTGACAGATATGTTGGCGATGGATACAAATGCCGCCAGAGAGTTCTGAAGTCATGTTCCGACGTAAGAAAATATGTTGGCAGTACGAGTGGAAATTTTGTTATTGATCCAGATGGCGTGGGAGGTCTGGCACCATTTACTGTGTATTGTGACATGACTGACAAGAATGGAATTGGATGTGAACCAGCTGGTTGTTACTCACGTGACATTCATTACATTGGAGCGAGTCTGTCTCAGCTGGCGATGCTCACCACAGTCTCCTCACACTGTGAACAATTTATCAAGTACGAGTGCTACGGTTCAAGTTTCTGGTTCGGCGGTCCTTATGGATTTTGGATGTCACGTGACTCAACAAAGATGGCATACTGGGCTGGAGCATCACCTGGTAGTGCCAAATGCGCATGCGGGATGACTGGATCCTGTGCATCACGAGGCCGAGTTTGTAATTGTGATAGCAACGACCTTGTCTGGCGTGAAGACAGCGGTCTTCTCGCTGACAAGACAAACCTTCCAGTTAAACAACTCAGGTTTGGAGATACTGGACACGCAGGAGAGCAAGGATACCACACACTCGGAAAGTTTAAGTGCTATGGCATGGTATGATAGTTTGAAATAAAAATTTCCTTTTGTCGTTTTTGCTATCTATACCTTCAGAGTTTTGAGTTAAAATTATAAATGGAGGAAACGATAGTTTGAGATTTTCTTCAATTTGTAGTACACTGGGTACGCGTAGCGTGCACGTCGGTAATGCTGTATTGGCTATAGTAGAAGCTCGTTTTGTCATGTTTGACACCATGCTATACTGCTATTTTAAAGATATTTCAAGTTCCCTATACGTTAACCCTATGTGTAAGAAAACATGATGTAATCGTTGTGATAGATAGTACCGTGCCAGGTGTCAGACCATCCATCGATTTGTAAGGCTGTGTAGGTGTGTCTTACTTGAATATTAAAGAACTTTTATCTTTTAATTAACTAATGAACGTAGAAAATTGAAATTAAATCAGGTCCCAGTTATTCGAAAGGTGGATAACGCTATCCACTGGATAACTCAGTCGGTTTTGCTTGTGTGTATCTGCTGGATAGTGATTTATCCAGGTGGATAGAGTTATCCACATTTTCATTTTCCTTTTCATTTTCCTGGAGAATATTAGTCAAATACAAAGTAATCGATAATGAAAAACTCTCGCGTTTTTCCAAAATGAAACTGAATAAATGAAAAGTGCTTATAGATTAAAATTGTGGCAGATGCTCATTTCAAAGCCCTCATTGATCTTTTCTAGCATCTTGGGTCCTTCCATTTCAATGCCAGATATATTAGGGAGTTTAAGATCTATGACGCGACGGCAACGAAAACGTCACAAATGTTGCATATTTAATGAGCAAAAAGAATAGCTTTGCACGCTGTGCACGTGCATTTTTCATTTTTGTACATTTCTTTCACGTTTTCAGCAAATCTACGACGTGAAATGACGAATTCTCAAGTTTTACGGAGAACGTGAACAAAAGACAGCGAATTTGAATTTTCTGTCGTAGATTCAATACCGCACCTCCTAATTCAGTTCCAGGAGAGTTACACTAGTTTTTAGAAGTTAGACAAGCCGACATAACGACGAAAAAGATTAATAAACCTGAACTTGCAATTTTAAATGACGTTTTCGTTACCGTCGCGTCGCAGATCTTAAAGTCCCTATTAGTGCATGACGCTTCGCTTTATCTTTCCCGATCCAACTAACAACTAGACACCTTCTCTTGGTCAAGACTTATCAAAAATGGCAGACTCATCAGTCCGTTGAATGTAGTCATTAGAGCGTTGCGCAAAAGAGTAATATTTGAAAAAAATACTTCGACCCGGAACAGAACGAGTCTGGTCCGGGTGAACAATGTGCTCAAGGACTTTAGAGACGCAAAAAGTAATCGCTTTATAGAAATGATCTTGTAATCTACATTCAAAAGACAGAGATGGGCCGCCAACTCTTTAAATGCTTGATGTCACCACGCTTCTTAAAAATCAAGCGTGTGACACTGCCCTTGATTGAGGGACAAAATTCGTCGTCAGCATAACGTCGATTAGCAACACAGAGCAAAAGGGGATCCAAAGGCTCCCAAAATGTAAATAAAATATCCACCGACAACCCATCAGATCCAGGTGACTTCCCGGTATTAATACTTCTAACAGAGTTCAGTAACTCCTCGCTAGACAGGAAACCCTCGCACGAGATGCTTCGAGAAGGAGAAATGAATTTCTCCACAGAATCTAAACAACGTTGTTCAGAAGGAAGGTGAATCGAATAGTATCATTAGGCCCTGGTCAAACGCCTAATGACAATTTGGATCGACTCTAATAATTAAGAACCCCTAATTTGAGTCAAACGTCGAACTTAACCGCTGTACAATTCACGGTAACCGTCGCAAGGACGCTGATTGTGAAAAACTGATGGAATATGCAAAAACGTTAACAGCGATGATTCATGCATTTATTATATGGAGGAGAGTGTTTTACTGGGAACTAAACCACTCGTAGATTCCATACGCCACTACATCCGGGACCCGAGTGGCGTATTTTTTGTATGTCACCTTTGTGAGTGTCGTATCGTTCAATGACGTCACGATTCCCGCCTTTTTTTCCCCGCCTTTTTTATAAAGCCCAGCCGTATTTGTAAAACTTGACTACTTTGAAACACAATAAAATCGGAATTTATCAATATTTAGTCTCCATATAATAAATAATTTTATGTTCTTGTGGCAAGAACAATATCTCACTCGTTCGCTTCGCTCACTCGTGAGATATTCTTCTTGCCACTCGAACATAAAATTCATATCTTCTCGCCACCATGTAATATCCTCTATATATAATAAGCGCGCGCGGGCCCAAAATAAAGCACGTTCTTTCGTGAACGAAACAGTGAAAATTGAGCCTTTAGACCAGAAACTGAGAAAGCATCTTCTCCTCAAAATTTACAACGAAGACAGCGATATCTCGTCGTACCACCTCGATAGGCAGCCATGTTGGAAAAAACTGAGATCGAGGCTGTTTCATACATTTGAGGCTGACGCATACATTAACTTGAATTAACTTTGATTATCATTGATTATGCGTTTGGTTTGACTCATGTGAAAATCGATCTTCAGACGTTCTAAACGGCTGGCCAGGCGTGAAGAAAGCCTCTGCCGCTCCAATTAAAATCAGTTGACCTTAATTGGGTCAAATGCCAAACTTCACATGAGCCTAATTGGTTGAATTGGGTTCGGCTCATGTGAAGTACGGAGTTTTTCCCGGGCCTTAGAAAAGAGACTTGAATAAAACTGCAAGTGCGCACGCTCGATTTATTCATCTGCAAAAACCTAATCTCGTACCCAGATCTCACTGTGTCACTGGAAATGTGAGATCTGGTAAAGTTCGACAATACACCCTTTTTCATTGGCTACTAAAAAAAAAGGTTGTGGCAATGCAATCTACGCTCTGATTTGCTTATTTCGTAGGGCACTTCAGTGAAGGTAAAGTGAAGGTTTAGTTTTCGCAAGTGCATGTGCTGTTTTGAATAAATGCCAGTTGTGCGGAGGAAAGGTTTGTTTTTTCCGACGCCGGAAAAGCTTTACAGTTGAGGAAATTTATTTTAAAAATTTGCGACGTTTTATCAAATGGTACCGACGAAAGCCCGACGTACCCTGCCACTCGAATAAAGTTCTGCGTAGCTGACTACGCGGTACGCAGAAACTAATAAATTCAAGTTGAAGTATGTAACTTATTCAAAACAGTATTTCTCGTTCTTAAAGCCTCACTCGCGAATTAAGTAGTGATCAATTGTGAATTTTACGGTTAGATTAACTACAATTTTCACGAGATCGCGTCAAGAAAATAGCGCTCGTTGCAATGATCAGGTCTAAGCACTCTTTAACATTTACGCTTTCAATTTACTGTTTGGTTAACTACACTTTTCACGAGATTGTGTGAATCCTGAGCGTTCGTTTCAGTGATTAGGCCTAAACCGTCTTTAACATTTTGGCTTTCAATTTACGGTTTCGCCAGCTACACTTTGCACGAGACCGTGTGAAGAAAATAGCACTCGCTTATTGATTACGGCTAAGCGCTCGTTTCATCGATTCTGCAGTTGCTCCGACAATTAAACAATCTCGACCGTTCACAAACAATCGCCTGTAGCGCTTCTTTCTGTTTCGAGTTAAGTTTAAGGTTTCCTTGTCCTCTACCCAAAAGAATCTCTTCTCTAATACTCTCGAAATCCATGTTTATTCCGCAAAATCACCCAAAATCA
The DNA here is from genome assembly GCF_036669925.1 of Montipora capricornis. NCBI lineage: Eukaryota > Metazoa > Cnidaria > Anthozoa > Scleractinia > Acroporidae > Montipora > Montipora capricornis. The sequence goes on along the minus strand of NC_090892.1, from coordinate 59,006,990 downwards.
CAACAGAGAGCACGGACATGAGCAGTGATAGAAAAGCCCGTATTTCGGGCCTCGCTGGTACTGAGCATGCTCGAAACCGAACTTTACGAGATCTCTCTTCCGTATGACCGTGGGAGATCTGGGTACAAGATTATCAAAAACCTCGACATCGTGAGAATCTGAATGGAAATGAGAATATTACGCTCAAAGCGTTCACGCTCAATTTCAAAGAAATAATGAGTAGGCCTTACCCCCTCTTTAAGCCAGTTAACCCTGAAAGGAACCTTAGAGCCATCCAACTCTTTCAAGGTGAGGGCCATCAGTTCACTTTCGAGCTCGGAAATTTCAGAGCTAACCGAAAAATCACCAGAAGTTAATTTAAACTTAAGATCAAAGATGAGATTAACCAAAAGAACGCGCTCATGCCAGAGCTCCCTGCGCCTATTCTTAGAAAAATATATAATTTGTGAACGAGCAGAATGTCGAAAGAAATCCTACCACGACTTAAAGGGCCACCGACAACCACAAGTCTTTGCGGGCGTGCAAGCTATCAGCGCCAATTTCTGTAATACAGAAACTAGTATTTGTTGAAAAGTCAAATTCCATCGCCTCACATCGTCGTGTTTTGGATGCCCAGTAGCTTCAAACTTTGTTAATATTTTCCTTAATGTTTAAATATTGAATTTTTGGCGTTATTTGGGTGTTGTGTTCGTGTTAAAGGCGAAATGAAAACTGTGAAGAAAGGTCGTCCGCCGAGGAAGGAAAAGCGTCATGTTATTTGGCTCACTACTTCAACCTTAAGATTATGGAACGAAAGGAGGAAGGCGTTTGGATTAAAAGACAGATCGAACAGCGAATTCGCAGAAGTTCTTCTTCACATGATGTTTCTGAAGCGAACCGGCCGATTCGATTGCCCGGATAATAACAACAACAAAGGCGCGCAAAGGACACTGGTTGTCGGTGGCCCTTTAATTGAAGGAAAGTGTTGCAAACAACCAGAAAGATCATGAATGCAGGTTGTCATATATTCACAAAACGCACCATCATTCATAAGTGAGTTATTGAATTTTCAAATACCAGGACCACGGGAATTATTCCCAGAGGACTGGATAGGAAGATAAACAAAATCATGATCGGAAAAAGGGCAAGGTCTAATTTCGAAGGAAGCACCCGAAGACACAAATCTCTGAGAAACAAAAAACTTATCAAAATTTGGACCGATAGAAAAACCAGAATTAAAACAGGTGCACTGACGTAGCCTTGGATGAAACTTACGCCAGGCATCTGACAAAGAAAAAGTCGAACGAAAAACAGAAAGATATTTAGCAGGACCAAAGTTGTCGAGATGGTGATCATAGTAACTGTAATCACCAGCAATAATAACGGTGTAAGAAGGTAAAAAACATTCGTGCAAATTATCAAAAAAGACTCGGCTTTTCTTTCAGTCGAATGAAGAGGGTAGTTTCTAAAGAAACTGTGGTGCTGCGTCGGTGGGGAAGTAGTATACAAAATTTGGTTTTATCAAGGGAGTTGATAATGTAAATTGGCCACCGTACAGAGATTCTAAAAGCTGACGTTTCGAACGTTAGCCCTTCGTCAGAGCGCTCTGAGTTGATAATGTAAATTGGCCACCGTACGGAAATTCTAAAAGCTGACGTTTCGATCTTTAGCCCTTTGTCAGAGCGCTCTGACGAAGGGCTAACGCTCGAAACGTCAGCTTTTAGAATCTCTGTACGGTGGCCAATTTACATTATCAACTCCGTTGATAAAACCAAATTTTCTTTCAGTCGGATTAGTGGGCGCGTAAATGTTAATTAAATTAATCTTAAGATCATCGAGTTCAAAAACAAGGCTAATAACCCTACCAGACACGTCTCTTTTCCAATTCCCAGTTATACCTGAGAAGGAATCAGAAAAGCAAATTAAAACACCGGCTCATTTGCGGGAGACTAGAATCAAGGCCCTCGCCAGGCTTTAGAAAAAGCACAATAAACTTCAGGACCAGTAATGAAGGTTTCTTGAAAACAAGAATCATTGTATGAAGCATGAAGATTATCAATAAGATAATTCTGAAAACGTTCACTGAAACCCCTAGAGTTTATGAAACAATTTGAAAATTCACGAAGGATGAGGGTTATTAGTCTTTCTACTAGAGCTAACCGGTAAGGATGTAGTCGACCTGCGTATAGGAGGACCATCAGCAGGGTCCAGCCTAGCAGGCCTACGCTTGGACGCCACACGTGAACCAAAAGGACAAACAGAAGTCTGAGACGGAGGAGGCGGAACAACAGTACTAAGTTCAGGAATTTCCATAGCAGCAAAGGCATCATCTGAAACAGTAGGAGAAGAATGTGAAAGAACTTCAGCGGCAAGTTGCAAATCCGATACAGCAGGCGTGCCAGTAATAACACTTGATGGAGGGGAAGGAACCGTAAAAGGCGCGGAGGGAGGCTTAAGAGACTCGAAGAGAGATTGAGACTGTGAAAGCTGCAAAGGATCTGCAGACTGCTGAGAAGAATCTTGAGTAGAATTCGTAGAATGCGAGGGAGACTGCAACGGAGAATGCTGAGGAGCAGACACGCCAAAAGAGAACAAAGACGAAGTGACGACGATAACTATGACTGCAAAGTGGCGCAGAAGGTGGAACAGAAGAAGGCGGAACATCAGAAGTCAGTTGTGAAGAAGGATCATCGGACAAAGACTGAGACAAGGGAACAGGCCGCTGTGGGCATTCATAAACATGAGATAGAGGTGGAGAACCGGCAGGAGATAGGCACATCAGTAGATGGATGCGAAGGATGGGACGCAGGAGGTGGATCAGTTCGGAAGTGTTCGTAGGTAGGTAATAAGCCCTCAAAAGTAACTATCCTTTTATAGGTGGGCAACTAGTTTCGCGTTAAGGTTTTTTTCTGTAAGTGGGTGTTAAACGCCTTTTTGCTTGCTCTGCTTTTTGACACTGGCCCCCCGTAACAAGCGGACTATGTTGGTCAACACTTCAGATCTTTCTGCTGGGTCCTCTAATCAGAACATCTATTGTCACTTTTTTCTCCTGATGCTGCTGTTGATGGGGTTCACGTTTGCCCTGGCGTAAAGCTGGTTTTGAAGAGCTGGTTGCATGCCTCTTGGTCCTGTTTTTTGAAGTGTTATTCGAACTATGCCCATGCTCTCCTACGTATTCGGAAAGCGTACTACGTAGTCCTTGCTTAAAGTCCCTAATGACTTTGCTTCCATTCAAGAAAATAATTGCGTCTCTGATAAGGAATGTTTGTCCTGGTTCCGGAACTCCGGCTTCTCCTTTGTGGCTTCACCCGGAACTAATTAGTCCTGTGGTGTGATTGTCCTTTTTCGCCCTTGCTTCTTCCTTGCATGTCAGGTCTTGGCCTGACTCCTCTGGTCGTTCTCTCATGGTCGAATTTAAATGTTCTGATTTCGTTTTGCGCGTTTGGTCTCTATACGCCACTAGTCATAACCCTGATAGGGATGAGTTCTTTGCCCAATGTTCTGATTTAGTTGAACCGTTTATCCCTAGGCTGACCTGTTTTCTGGTAGTCTCGTTGACCCTGTGGCCCAGGATGAGCTACTTTCACACCTTTGGTCCTCGTTGCCTTCCGATTCCTGTGATGCTTGCGAGGGCCTTTTTACTGTAGGGGAGTGTTTTGCTGCCCTTCAGAGGATGGCTCTCGGTAGTGATGGTCTCCCAATGGAGTTTTATTTGCGTTTCTGGGAGGTCCTTGGCCGTGATCTCGTTGAGATGTTGAAGTCCTCCTATCATTCTGGCTCGCTGTCCCTCTGTCAGCGTCGTGGCGTCATCCGGCTCTCTTTCTCATAAAAAAGGTGATCGCCTTGGTGCCAAGAATCAGCGGCCCATATCAATTATAACGGACTACAAGATCTCCTCAAGTACTTTTGCGGGCCGTCTCCTCAAAGTCATACATTGATTGTTGGTCGAGACCAGACTTGCAGCGTGCGTGGTCGCTTCATCGGGGAGAACGTTGCTTTCTTGCGTGATGTGGTGGATTTTTTCTGATCATCCTGGTCTTATCCTTTCTCTTGATCTGGAAAAGGCATTTGAACGGGCTGACTGGGCTTCGGTCCTTTCTTCTGCCGTTGGGTCAAGGTTATTTTATCACGATGCTTGTAGTGCTGTCAATGTCAATGGTTATCTCTCTCTTTTCTTTTCCTAGTCCCGCGGTGTATGCCAGGGATGTCCCCTTTCTCCTCTTCTTTACGTTTTGGTTGTTGAAGTTGTTACTTGTAATGTTCGTGCTCATCCTTCTATTTCTGGTTTTGTTCTTCCTGGTTCCTCTTTTCTTCTGCCTGTTATCTCTGTCTATGCAGACGACACTTCCCTTGTGATTTCTACGTGTCAACCTGGCTATTTCTGCTGTCTTCGACGTCTATTGTCATTATGAGAAGGGCTCTGGCGCTAGGCTAAACTTGTCCAAGTGTGAGGGCTTTTGGCTTGGTTCATGGTCCGGGAGATCCGACTGTACCGTTGGTATTTCGCTGTCCTCCGTCAAGATTACAGTTCTCGGTGTTTTTCGTGGTCCCGGTGACCTTGCCGAAACTAACTGGAGGCTCCCTCATTACCGCTGTCACAAATGTGCTCAATTCCTGGCGCCAGCGGACTCTCTCTTACAGTGACAGGGCTCTTGTAGTTAACGGCCTGGCGTTGTCCCGCGTCTGGTACTTGGCTCCGCTTATCCATGTTCCTCGCTGGATTGTCACTGAGCTCAACACTCCGGTATTTAAGTTCTTTTTTACTGGGGTGGCAAACCGGATCTTGTCGCTCGTTAAGTTGTTGCCCAGCCGCCTTGTCTTGGTGATTTCTCCATTGTTAATTTTTAAAGTAAGGTTTGTAGGTTTCTGTGGTTCTCCGTCCTCAGGGGTCTATCTTTTGATTTTTTTGGCTCTCATCCTGCTTTTATGCCTCCCCCTATGTTGGGTTTCCAATTCCCTCTCGTTTTTCGTCTGCATTCTGGCCCCCTTTTTATGTTACTTTGTTGGATGCTTAGCGTGCTTTTTTTCTCTTGTTGGCATTGGGTCGGGGGTTGATTTTCGGCCTATTTCTTCTCTGTCTACTAAATCCGCCTATCTGTACCTCCCTTTTGCTTGTCTTTATGGTCATCGTGTTGAGTCTCTCGAGCATTTGTTCTTTTTCTGTCCTTTGGCTTCTAGGGCCTTTTACTGGGTCCAGTCTCTCATGTGTCACGTCTCTCCTGTTTGTCCTCCTGTTCTTTCCCGTCATGTTTTGTTTGGTTTTTCAGATGATGAGACTCGTGCTGTCCCAAGGCTTTTTTTAAAAATCTCATCAACGTCTGTAAGTTCATCATTTGAATCTCTCGCAATGACTTTCGCTTTCATAGTGTTCAGCCTTCGTTTTTTCATGAGTTGTTGAGTCTGTAAAGTCTCGTGTCAGCTTTTACTTGCTCTTTTATTTTCGTCGCTTTCGTTCCGCTCGTCGTCGCCATTTCTTTATTCGTCAGTGGGGTGCTCGTGGTGTTCATGCTTCTTTGGTGGATAACAAACGTACTGTTCTCCTTTAGCTCTGCCTTTTGTCAGTTTTCAACTGTTTGTTTTGTCTCGTTTGGTTTTTTCTTTTCATTCTTGTTGTTTCTTGTCCTTGTTATTTTTGTTCG
>NC_090892.1:58993872-58996372 GCF_036669925.1 Montipora capricornis | reverse complement strand
GCGAATATCGGCTAGTAGATATTGTTTGAAGTTTGCGCTAAGAAATCGAGACTGGATTACAAACGGTTTAGTTTTAAGATTGATTCTGTAGTTTAGTCGAAAAATGTCTCTAATCGGGTTCGCTGTTCGAAACTAAATTTCATCCGATGGACAGCCTCGGGCAACTTGTGTGAAACGGCCCATTATGCATCAAAAAATAAGAAAGATGGTTTTACCTAATTTTTGCAAGGGTTCCAGAAAATACTAACTTGGTTTTACAATTAGTAAACCTGTCTTGATTGGGCACAAATGAGCCAATTTCAGACAGCATTGACCGACAATTCGCAGGTAATTAAATAATTTCTATATATTTTATATTAATTCGCGCTTTAGTTGGCAAAGATCCATTGACCACTTTTACTTTACAAGGCCGTTTCACGTTTCATATAGAGATAATTGGCTTCCAAGAATTTAGCCATCAAGGGTTCCAAAAAGTGCAAAATAGGGTTTAAGTTAAACCTTAGCTTAACTTGGAACCTGGCGTCTCTCTATGGGAAATCTTAAACGGCCTCACGCACGAATAACATTAAAAGAAAAGATTCCACGTTGTTCACTAGGTTGGCAGCCGTGTGGGCAGAAACCAGTTCCAACCTTGAAGTCGTAATATTCTTCTTCTCTTTTGGAAACATTTTAAAATTTAAAAAAGCAAAACAAAACAAAACAAAGTAATCCAAAAACAAAAACCAAAAAACAAAAACAAAAACGGCCTCGTGAATAAAGAGTTTAAAAAAGCTTGATGGATCATTGCCAGCAACTAAAGCTCAAAATTAATTAATATAATGTACATATTTAATTAAATAGCTTATTTACCAATATGAAAGAAACCACTATAAAGGTTTAAGCCATAAAGAGGGAGTATCCTCCGTTGGAAGTGGCCAGGGAAACTTGCTCGATCAGTTGAAAAAGATTGTAGCGATGAAAACTGCTTTTTTCTGGTTCACTTGGGCGGTCTTAGCAACTGTCAACCTCCTGTGGGAAGTTTCTACGGAAAGCTCTTGCGGAAGTCTTTTTCATATGCAAACCGGTAGGTAAAAGTCATTTCGAAAAATAAAATGAAAAAAACAGAAATACTTTCTTAGTTTATAATCTATAGCCGATGATTCATCAAGGCTTGTCTGAATTCGTAAAATACAAGAAAGTCAACAATAAAGTTGACCGCTACTTGTGAAAATACATTGTTCGAGGTTAGTCTAACGAAGCTCGTTTCATCCTGAGCAAGGGACTCATCAGAGACCTTTCTGCCTGGCAAACTCGTTGGGCATCACGCCTAAAGTCCCTCTCGCTGACAAAATTATGACAGCAATCTCGCTTTACGTCGCATAAGGATTCCAGACCGCACAAATTGACGAGTGAAAATTGACCATAAAGTTGACAGTTACTTGTGAAAATACATCATTCGTGGTTAGTTTTACGAAGCTCGTTTCATCCCGACCAAGGGACTCATCAGAGACATTTCTGCTTAGCAAATAAACTCGATGGGCATCACGTCCAAAGTCCCGTTCGCTAACAAAATTATGACAGCAATCTCGCCTTATATCGCATAAGGAAAGAAAGAAGAACGTCACCTCGAAAAATTAGCCGTTGTAAGCGGAGTGTATACCAACATGGTTGTTGCCTACTTGTCAAATGTCATGCATTTTCACAGGCTCTTTTTACTGAAATTGATGCCATCGGTTTTAATAGACTTCGTTTTCCCTTTTCCATCCTTGCATCCGTCTGTACTCTCCGCAACCGTGCTGATCAATGCGTCTTCAAAGTTTTTATTTGGGTGAAACACAGCACTGGATAATCCCATTTTGTTTCTAACCCGCATATATTTCATTAAAAACGTGACGCAGTTTTCTTGACTTTGCTTTTAAAATTTTTTTTCAAGACCATTTCTTGTTTGGCCATGTTCTGCACGCAGCTGTCGTTTCTGACGAATTTCAATGCCACCTTAAATGCCTGGGATCTAGAAACTGCACGTCATTTAACGTTCATCCTGCGGAATCTGGTGGCAATGGACGAATTTGCGAGCTAAATAATGAAACAAGACAAACGAAGCCAAGTGATTTTAAGAAGAGGAAAAGATCAAACTACTATGGCCCAGTAAAGGTTGGATGAAGTTATTATTTCATTTTATGCAACGTAATTTAATTTAAGTTTAATTTAATTTAATTTCAATTTAATTTAATCACTTTTACCACAACAGAGAAACAGGCTGTGGTGGGGGTCGCACAACAGAGCGAGGCTCCAAATTAAGTGCGCCCTTTTTTTTACCCTCCCAACCATGATATACCACAGAAGACAAAACACAACACCGGGAACTACATGCCCTACTCTTTGCAACAAGTGTGCGGGTTCTTTTACGTCCCACAGGATTATGAACATTGAAGGGTTGTGAGACGGGACCTCCGGCTTATCGCCCTTATCCGAGAAGACTAGAGAGCCTAACCATTTGCAGATGTAATTACAAAGGCAG
>NC_090892.1:58956372-58963872 GCF_036669925.1 Montipora capricornis | reverse complement strand
AACAAATCCAATTAATTCATTGGTGTGTTTATCAAACACCAAATTACTTTGAATTTTCGTCTCATCAAACCTGAAGAAGACAATGTACCTTTGTATTCCTGAGAATGCCTTTGTTTGAGATTTCAATTCGGTAATCATTTCGGATTAATCTCTCAGGCGCCTTCTACTTGGTAGGTAAAGGACTTTCTGGAAAGCATCGTAGGCACTTGGCGATTTAATCGCAAGCGACAAACAAAATCGTATCATCGTAGGATGCCACCTCATCTGACGAGCGTTACAACATGCCATGGCTTTTTGCTGTTGTTGCCAAAAGATTTTTATCATGGGGAAGCTGTCAAGGCTCTGTCCGGAAAAAAATACTTAGAAGTTCAGAGTGAAGTTCTGATGCAACAGGAACACTGCTGTTTTTTATTGAAGCTCTCATTTCTTCCACCTTTCCTCTAAGTTCCTTGCATTCAAGACGTTTCGCTTTCAAGCTCATTAGCAACCTCTCATGTGATGTATTAATCAGAGGGGCTTTGTCCTTTACAGGTGTTTGCATTTTCCTTGAGGAACGTGATAGCCTCTTTGATTCAGCAGCATCTGCTATCTGACACTCTGAACACTGGTCTGTATCTGATATGACCAGGCAGTTGTTATGTCTCTTATATACCGTCACCTGCTTTGCAGGTGATGATTCAAAGTCCAAAGGATCACTAATCTTTGGTATTGAGTGCCGCATGAGCCTTTATGTAGCAACAGGTTCCTGAAGTTTGCTATCATCAAACTTGGAAAGACCAGTACAAATCTGAAGTTCTTGAACTTGTCACAACAGTGGAAAAGCCCTGGTAAATCTGACTGAACGTTTGTGCGTTAAGTAAATTGGGTGGTTGTCAGGAAGAAACCAACGATATGCTGAAACACTAGACCCCAGGCTTGAATCCACAGTTACTTGGTACTTCGGCAGATGGTGAATACCATGAAACATGCTGAACACTATAGAACTGTTATCTTCTTTTGTTGACCTAGTCCAATCACTCAACTTAAGAATATCAACATGCTTTATGAAGTCACCCACATTCTTAAAACAGGGTTTACAGACTGAAGGAACTGTAGGTTTGGCTTTATCATCAACATTTAATGTGAGATATTTACGAGGAGGCAAGTCGTCGCTTTGTTTGCTTGCATGCCTTTTAACTGGTAAATTGAGAGTGGGAACTGCACCAGTTCGGAGAGTTTTCCTTGTTTCGTCTGAAAACAAATTACCAAAGTTACCGAAAAGAGCATATATCCATTCAAAACCTAAAAAGCACTGTAGTATAAAAGTACGTAAATACATGCGTACTTCATTGACTTTCTTCAAAGAGGCTTTTCAAAGACAATAATTCAATAATAGTTACTGCCGCAAAAACCTACTTTGAGGACCCTAAAAATATTTGCAATGATATTTTATCAGAAGTATAATCTAGTTAAATTAATTCAAAAACCTACATAAAAACCCTAAGAAAAATATTCACTCTAAAATTTAATTGACGTGGTAAAATACTTCCGAATCTGAAAAATCCTTTACGAGTTTACGCTTCAGATTAAACTTAGAGTCGTATAAGCATTGAAAAAAAATAGGGTTATCATGACCTCCAGCCTTGTTTCCTTGTTATTAGCCTGAGTTATTAACACTCTTTAGTCAACTACCTCGTATATTTCAGCTTCGAAACTTCCAAAAAGATTATTCTAATACAAGAACAGATACGAAAAGGATTGAAACTTACGAATTTCGATTTCTTCTGGCGTAAAATGCCTCTCGCAAATGAACACACTCCCTTCTTTTATTTGTTTTCGGAAACTTGCGTCGACAACTCTGTCTCTCGTTACACGTGCAATAACGCCTTTCTCCAGCTTTCTTTGTTTTTTTTTTCAGCGGAAGGTGGAATTTTAAAAATACCGATTCCTTGGTATTTTGGCTTTCGTGACACGCCGCACTCAAATATTGAGCAGTTTGCTCCAGGCATCACTTAATATATCAGGTACGGTTTGGAAAATATTTTTTTCTTGCATTTTTCGCTGGTTTCAATCCAGGTTTGACATAATATGTCAAGTCAAGCATTGGAGGATATAAAATTAAAGCTGATTGTTTATTTTCAAATTGTTTAGTGCCGCTTTTTGCTCTGAATTGCAATTTTTGGCATGAGTCTTACCTTAAAATGTTTAATTTTGAATATACTAAGGTTGCAAGATGACTGGACGGCCTATAACAGAAGAACAGAAACGAAAAAAGAGAGAAAGAGAACGAGAACGACAAAACGGTACACCAATGAAAGCTCAAACGTGGTGGAAGAAGTTACTCCACAAATTCTTTTCTTGGACTCTTTGTACGGATGAGTTATTTCAAGTAGATGCATACTTCTAAACATAGGCGTACGAGCCGGGGGCCGCCCCCCCCCCCCCCCCTTCTCCCAATCTCAGAAATTTTCGGGCAAAACGCTCAAAATTCGGGCAATAAAGAAACGATGAAAGATGGAATTAAAAAATATATAAATAAGGCAAAAATATAAAAAAGAGCACTTGAAAGTATAAAAATATTACTTCTGTAAGTTAAAAGATATTAAAGTCCTTGTTCTGAAATAAGTCCTTGCGGTTGATCTTAAAACATTTGAATTGCTCGGCTGCTGATCTGTTGATCGCTAGCATTTGCTGCAATTCTCGCCAAACTTTGGCGCCATTTTTAAGGCGGCGCGAGAGATCAAAGATGAAAGAAAGTTTTAGTTCGAAGTTTCTTCGTGGTCTGTACCATCGACTCTTTGGGCGACGCCGGAATTCGAAACTTTTCCAGATCAAAGGGTCTTTTAAGGTGAGTTCACGCAGCCTACGAGGCTTCAGGTAAATATTTAATTTAGTGTTAGCAATTTATTTTGCATAAAATTTATGTGACGTTCTAAAAACTCTTTGTTTCGAATACGTACAGTTTTATGACTTTTAAGGATTGTAAACGAATGTTTCTTTCGTACATTTTGAGGGAGTAAAAAACGGATTTCAACAATCAAACATTCGGGCACTGTGTGAATTTTTCGGGCAAAAGGGACACCACCCCCCCGGGTCGGATCGTGCCCGTACGTGGTTTAGTCGTTTTTTTCCTTTGGTCAGGAATGAAACTCGAATTTTTATCTCAACTGCAATTAATAACAATCATGTGTACTCTTTTTGGACAGAAATAATTGATCTGTTTGCTGGTTTGTTTGGCTTCAATTAAAATGCGAGCGAACAACAGGTTTTTTCACTCCGTTTGCCTATTGTAATTGTTTTTCGATGTGCCTTGACAGTGACAAGGAAATTTTGCCCTTACGTTAGAAACATGTTATCTCAATGAGTTCTCGTAAACGTAAGGAGAAATATCACCAGCTTGTGTTTTCAGAAGTTTGTTTAGAGTACGTGTAGGTAAGTTTTTGGAGATCTTGTTTGAAGTTTGTCCTTTCTAGCCGATTCTGGTTCTAAGCCAAGCTGGTGTATTTGAATGAAATACATCAAAAAGTAAATGATCTCGTTTTAAGAGATAAAGTGGAATAAAGTACATCAATAAAACTTCTTGTTTGACCTTGAACCGACAAAGACGATCTGTCACATCGCGAGCTATAGAACGTCTGTGATTTCGAATTTTAGCTTGATTCCTATTCGCTGGCTTTTGAAAATCGACTCTGAAATGGCTTCTTTCCTTTTCCGTTCGCTTGCGATTCAAGAAAAAATTAATTGTTTAGCTGGTGAATTCGACAGTAAATTTTGGTGAAAAAACCGATATCGCACTTATTCGTTCCTGATTCATGCTATCAGTCGGTTTTTCGGGTGAAATTAACCGTGGAATTGCTAGTTACGCAGCGAAGAAACTGACATAATTAAGGAATATCCGGGAAAACCAAAATGGCCACCCCCTATTAGGTAGTAGCCAAAACGCGGGGCCGGGACCGGGGCCGGGGCCGGGGTAGGGGTCTGGGTCAGGGTGTCTTTTTTTTCCAAAATTTTGTTTCATTTTGTCGTCATTCTCGAATGACTGTCATTTATGGTGGCAATTAGTCAAAAAAATTGAGGAACCTACGGAAGGTATAAAAGCTCTTTAGGGACATTTTAGTTTTTCTTAAAATCGTACTTTGTTTTTTTTGTCTTTCCGACAATCGAACTTTGTTGTTCGATATTAAGAGAATTTCCGAAATTGCTAAAATTGGAGTTTATGGAATACACGCTAACTGCAAGACAGAGTCCCATCGTAACATTCACTTCGTAAAAAACAAAACAAAACAACAGAATCACAGTTCCACGATGATCGTCACGCAGTCATGCAACGTTCTTTTTGCTTGTTTGTTCGTGTTGTTGTCAATGTTGTTGTCTGATTTACAGGATTTACCACAAACGGTTTGTAGTAAAGTCAGTCGCACAGGAACTTGCTAGCAATTCTATTCGGACTTCAGGGGATCGAATCCAATTTTACGAGAAAAAGCACAACCACACTTAGAACAATTTTGCGAAAACAAGCAACTGAGAACGTTTGCGTGACGACCATAGTGGAATTATGGCTACGTTCTGTCTCGTTTTAATTGTATTGCGGAGAAGTTCCTTACGAAGTAAACATTAAAATGCGGTTTTAAAATGTGGAGCTCAGCGAGTTTTCAGTGTCTCTAGGTGATTCGCACCTACGTTCGAGGCACTACTTTAAGGCAAGATCACGCCACTAAGGATCCTGCAGATTTTCAGATTTTTATTCGTACTATTGTAGCTGCTCGATCGATATGTCGTTGAACTAGTCGACTGAAAGGAAAATATTACAGAAGTAGATTACTGTTTTGGAATGCCGGCGATAGGCTAAAAGAAGAATGCAACTGATTTCTTGAATATATTACAATTTGTGTCTTCTAATCTACACAATCTTATGGTTTCATTTCTTCTATTGATTGTCTTTAACGTTCTTGATCGGAGTGAAAAAGTAAAAGTGAAAAAAGTAGAAAAGTGAAAAAGTAATTTGCGCGTTTGCAATTTCGATGTATATATTTCTGAATTACTAATTAGTTGTCACTTTTCAACTCATGCAAACTTGCTGTGGTAAATAAAATTGCAAATATAGTTCTATACATTAAAACAATTAAGCGACATAACTTAACGCGCGAAGCGCGAATCACTTGGTTTAACGTATCAAATTTCAGTCGGAAATTCTTTTCGAAAAGCTAATGATGTCCCCTTCGAAGCTTCCGTACGTTCCTTATATTTTTTGACTAATTTCCAACATAGATGAAGGAAAAATGCCGAACATTAGAAAATAACAGTACGGGAGAATAACTACAAAAATTGAAACGAAAATTAAAAAAAAAAAAAAAGAAACCCCGACCCCCGGTCCCGGCCCCGGCCCCGGCCCCGGCCCCGCATTTGGCTACTACCAAAAAAAGACACCCCGTCTCCGACCCCAACACAGGCTCCGGCCCCGCGTTTTGGCTACTACTTCTTTAAATCAAACTAAAACGCCATCTTAAACAGTAACACCTGCGGTACATGCTGCATTTATAACTTAATTATTTGTCTTGTGCCATACGCCTAATTAGGCATGCTTAACTGTTAGTATTTTACTCCTGGTCTGCAGTCTTCATTTCACATTGACCAGCTCGAAAATCTAACTCGAAATCCAACTCTGAAATCGAACTCGAAAATCGAACTCGAAATCCTGACTCGGTAAATAGGCAACCTCTGTAGCGCTTGAGCACTAACTGGGGATAATTGCAAGCTGAAATTAACAATCAACGCAAATCAAGTCAAATGTTGGTTTTTGAATATTGCTTTGGGACGGCTGATTTTCAACAGAGAAGGGTTTGGAATTTAGTTTAAAGTTAAACATGGCGTCTTACTTGAGGTCTAATTCTAAAAAGAAAGATTGAATATTTTGATGATGACGATGCTTGGGAAAAAAGTGTGTGCCACCTGCTTTTCATATGCGTGATGGACTTTTTAGGTGATTTCTTCGTAACGGCTTTAATTTACTTCCATAGTCCTTATTTTATTTTTACCATATAACTCTGGGATTTGGTATTTGTTTCTCTTTGTCACAAACAAATACGCTACTGACTTGACGTAATGTGTTTATCAGTGTAGTTTGTATTATTTATGTATATGTTACAGGTAAATTTAAAATTCAGGTCGAAATGATTTCAACCTAGGTAAATTTAATTTTAAACTAGGTTGAGACTGAAAGTAGGAAACATCAACAAAAAGTTCATCAATTGTAAGCAAGTACGTGTAAAATGGTAAGTAAATCAGTAAGGAGATGTAGTTGCCGTACGTTTTTCATGAGTTAGTCTGAAAAAACGCATTTTGTTGTTTGTTATTAAGTCGACTAAACACTGATTTTAAATGGTTAGCATTAAGCTTGGGGTTAGGCATACTGTACATGATAACTAATTCTGCTTTTTTTTTTTTAATCTTAGAGCAGCAGAAAAACAAAACCTTGTTTAATAAGAATGACCTTCATTTTATTCTTCTGGTTTTTGGAAGGAAAAAGACAATTGACTTTTTAGAAGGTAGATTATTGAATGATGTACAGTTACTTGGACAAATGTAATTCAGTATAAAACCCCTTTGTGGTTATAAGTACTTCAACAATCAAATTCAAAGTTTTTTTTTTGGTAGTCCCTTTATTAAACAGTCATTACTTGCATGTAGTTGACTTTAGTTGAACACACTTGTTTTTGCACCTCTTGTACATGTGTCACTGGTCAAGTGCCTTTTTGCATGCGGCAGTGAAACTTATTGTTTGAGCTGTGTCTAATAACACATTCATGTCTTCAGTAATTTGTAGACGTCTGGTTGTGTGCATGCAATCCAAGTGTTGATAATTCCAAATTTGGTTACAACTTTCATAAATCCATGTTCCTTTTCAATTACTTTACCAAGAAGTGTGTTTGGTTGTAATAGACTTTTGTCCTCTTAATTAATTTTTATTTTGACAAAGTTGTTGACTTGGAATGAAATGGTACTGTATTGGGTTTGCTTGTTGTCATTTTGTTGTTGTATTTTCTTTGTGTGTGTTGACCTGGTAAGTGAATAACAAGCACGTTTAGGTTTCTTCTTGTTCTTCTTCTCCTTCTTCTTCTTCTTCTTCTTCTGAATATTTTGTGAAATGATCAATCATGTGGAGAATCCAATTGTGTTTGCAATGACATGAACATGTTAATGGTAAGTTTCTAAGGTCCATTAGGTCCATTTGAAAATGTGTTAGAAATTCTCTTGTTTGAATAGGGGCTAGCACATGCTGTTTTTGCCTGCTGGTGATCGACTTTTAGCTACTTTTGTTCTTTGTGTGTCGAGCAGAGTGACACAAAGAGTTGTATTACTTCTTGGGATACTACTGATTCATAGTTTCGCTTGATATACTTGTCCATCTTTTCTCTTCCTTTCTGCGCGATATTCTTTGGCAAAGAACTTGGTGTAGTTGACATTTTTGAAAAATTTCTTTTCCGTTCTTGGATAATATTTTGCCACCCTCCAGTTTCGATC
>NC_090892.1:58938872-58946372 GCF_036669925.1 Montipora capricornis | reverse complement strand
TTTTGGTAGCATTTATCTCACTCTAATTCGCTATCAATGCAAAATTTATGTTACTCTGTGTTTTCATTATATAATTTTCCATTTTCATCTCGTTTCTTTGAAAGCCAGCTCGATTTCGATTTCAGTCATTAATTAAACAGTCATTGCCTGATCATTATTACTATCTTTACGCGCTTAATCATGCGTTTCCACAGGCTTTTTTTTTTACTTAATTTAGTGCCAGCGGTTTTAAAAGCCTTCGTTTCCATCTGTCCATGCTTGCTCTTCAACCGGCTAGTATTTGGACCCGTCTGCACTGGCCTTATCCACGCTGATCCGTCTTCAAAGTTTGGCTTTTTCATTTGGTTAAAACAGAGCACTGCAAAATATGTTTCAATCACACTGACCGTTTCCTATCAGTTTCACCAACCCACATTCAAACACTTAGAAGCTATGAAAGAAACTGATTGTGAAATTTCAGAAGTTTCTGTTTCACCTATCCACACCTAATTTCCTACGCTCTGACTAAATAGGTTATAAGAGTTTTCGTTTTACCTTACCTACTCTAACACTGGAGCCTTTTTGAAATTCCCACATTTGAAACGGTTTCCGAAAGTGTCCGTGTTTGTCAGCTTTCTAGCTTGGTCGTTTTAGTGCGGATGGTGAGGGACAACCCATTTGCGAATGATATCTTGTTCTGAGCATTTTCCTCTCTTGCGTTTCTGCTCTAGTCAGTTCAGAAACATTTTGCATTTCGCTGGCTATGCCATCATTACTGCTGAAAACTTACTCATTTTCTTGCTCTATAAGGATTGCTCCCGTTGGTCAGTAATAAGGACACGATGATCTAAGCGATTAAGATACGGAAATTTTACTATAGAAAAACGTCTTGTCAAAATACTTAAAGAAACTTTCCGGTGAAAGATCAGCAGAAAATTAAGGATTTGGAACTTGAGAGTTGAAATCTTTTTTTCACAAGACACGCGTGAAGGAAATAATAGAGGCCTGCAAGTCTCTTAAACTAGGTTTGCTAACAAGGTTGCCCCTTATTTTATTACAATAACATTTTTATTATTTCTTTGAGCATAATTTCTGCGGGTATTCAAAGTTCACCACTTTTCAGTTCTCAATAATTAATGTTGTTACCTTGTCAAGGGATTTTTTCCTTTACGCATAGTGAAAGGTTTCTATACTTGACTTTATATATATTAAACGTGAGTTGCCTAGGTTGGGGTATCACGCAATCAATAAATGCATTACATGGTTGGCCAAGCGGTCTCCGGGTGGTAAACACAAATAAGAAAATCCTGAAACGAATTGAATAAGCAGAATAAGCAGCGGTAATCACATGGCTGAACACTTGGGAGATAATGATATACATGGAAATTATTTCGAGATAACTTATAGTAATTAAACAGAGGTAATGCACGATTACCACACAAAAATTGCACCATCCATCATACAGTACTCTCATTTTATTTTTTTATCTATTTAGCTTCGCCTAATATAAGTAGAATAAAAATACTTATAGAATTATTAGGCAGGGAGACCACTACAGCTTAGCCAATCTTAATAGATCCCTCGTTAATGAGGAGTGATATCTAAAAGCTAGTCATATATTAAACAAAAAAGTCAAAAAGGAAACAAAACAAAAGTGTTAGAACAGCACGGCGGCGGGAGCAGGGGAGCCCTCGCTATGTTGCACCTGGGACACATTGTAGTCTCCAAGTTTTGATATCATCAACGTCGTGTAGATCTAGGGTCTTATTACTGAGTTGCCAAACGCAGTCGGAATCTATTTATTTTATTTTTTCCGTGTCATGAAAAGTCTTTTCTGTCCCTCCCCTGCTAAGTAGTGTCTTTGTTTGTAGAGTGTTCTGCGTCTAAGTTTATTACGTATGAGGGGTGACTAGAAATGCATATATTTTATCCGGTGGACACAATAGAATATTTAACTTAACCTGCAATGGCGTCGAAAGTCATTGTAAC
The DNA here is from genome assembly GCF_036669925.1 of Montipora capricornis. Classification (NCBI taxonomy): domain Eukaryota; kingdom Metazoa; phylum Cnidaria; class Anthozoa; order Scleractinia; family Acroporidae; genus Montipora; species Montipora capricornis. The sequence goes on along the minus strand of NC_090892.1, from coordinate 58,944,404 downwards.
GAGAATGGCGTTTTCGTGGACCTTTGAAAAAAAAGATTCCTTATGGAGCTCAATAATGGAAAGTCAGTTGGATAAACAAGACAGGCGGTGAAAAACAAATATCTGGAATCAGTCTTCGACAACAATTACATCTTTCGCCGTCGGATATCACAATATGAGCTTTGTTTCTAATGCTTTTTGGCTAAGTGTGGCGTTATATACAAGATTGAAACCAATTGGCAAATTCTGTAGGGGTTCCAAAAGAATCGAACGCCCTGAATGCATCACATTGTTTACTGAAATCGCATCTCAGTTATCTGTCATTTATTTTGTACTCTGCACAGTCTGGAAATGTGACATTGAAGAACTATTTGAAGGAAAGCTTTTTGTCTCTTTTGTGTTTGGTTATTCACGGTCAAGGTTCTTCTGAAAAGGGTTTTAAGATCCTGAACTATGAGATTGAAATGTATTTAATAGTTTTAATATTCTCTGTACAAAATTCTTACCCAAAATTTGGAAACTCTTCCTACCGCAAACGGAGAAAAAGGAAACAACGAGAACGGCCTAATCAATACAATAGATGATTTATCACTCTCCTCTTTTCTTGGAAAGGTGATTAACTAACCGTTTTTTTCTGTGTGTAACTTCCGCCTTGGCTTATGGAGAAAAAATGAAAAATTTGACACGTTTTTCTGTGGCAACTTCCCCATCTTCAAGTTGTTTAGACCTTCATCTTCTCACTGCTTCAGTTTTCCCTTGCAGTTTTCATGACTTATTGTAATTGTTTTTTTGCCACCAGGCCATTTCTTGTTTGGCCATGTTCTGCATACAGCTGTCGTTTCAGACGAATTTCAATGTCACCTGAAATGCCTGGGATTTAGCAAATGCAAGTCATTTAACGTTCATCCTCAGGAATCTGGTAGCAGTGGACTAATTTGCCAGCTTAATAATGAAACAAGAGAAACGAAGCCAATTGACTTTAAGGAGAAGAAAGGATCACGCTACTATGGCCCAGTAAAGGTTGGAAGAAGTTATTGTTTCATTTTAATGCAACGTACGGTTGAAGATTGCAAATTATTAGTATTTATCAAATCCTTTAAAGCATTTCGACGCTCCCTTTCTCATGAAATTTTTATCGTTTTAGATTTCCTGTGTTGAAGCTTCTACGCCTAAAAGCTGGCACCAAAAAATTAAGTGCAACTGCGACCCAATCCGTATGTATAGATGGTTTTTAATCACGCGACGAGACGGCTCAATTATGGCTCACGTTTTGCATAATAATAGAGTCAAATTCCCAAGAGACATTTTCTCTATTGTTCTGTGCACCAACATCGCCGCTGTGACGTCAAGTGAAAACCATCAATTAGCTCACTCGTTATATATAAGCTAGTAGTCACTGGATCATTAATTAGTCACTTGTCGTTATTGCATCATTTTTCTTACGAGTTTGTGAAGTTAAGCTAACTCTTACTGGACTAACTTTATTTCAGCGAAACGAGGAGCTAATTCCAATCATCCCGCCTTTTCGTGTACGGACATACTAGACGCTGGCGATTCTGAAGGAGACGGGTATTACTGGATTGACCCAGAAAAGAGTGGAAACCCCTTAAAAGTCTTCTGCGACATGACCACCTATGGAGGTGAGATTAAGATGCTCATTTAACGGCCCTTGGGAAGTCACAAAAATGAGAGATCATGAACTCATGACACAATTTGTCATATTGCATAATTATTTACACCAATCTGATGGAATTTCCTAAAACTGACAATGCTAACACGTAACGATTTACTACTATTAATTATTTCTATTTATTACTTTGTTACCATTCATCACTATAAAAAATGCCCTAGTTGAACTGTCTGTTTTTATTTTGTCGCTGACCTTAAACTGTTTGCTGTTGATTACTTCCAGGAGGCTGGTTACTTATCTCCAATATTGTGTCACAGACAACAAGTCCTCCATTTAAAGTGCCATCAAATAACTCCTATCGTGGCATCGCAAGCGGTCAGATGGTCCTCAGTAAAACAGCCATGGCTCAGTTACGGGCGATTTTGCCATTCACTCAACTGCGATTCCAATGCAGGAAACAAAAGGGACGGACGTTCCACGTGTCAACTGCCGCTAATAGCTCTGGCGAAGCTGTAGTCAAGTATTTCGTTGGTCAGACGGATGTCCAACCAAGCGCTTGTCAGTCGTTTGTCAAAATGGAAGACGACAACTCCAAGTTGGCGCAACTTTGTAACAAATGGGGAAGAGAAGGTCCGCGGTATGAAGTTGGCAAATGGGGGCACAATCGAATTGAAGACAGGTTAAACATCTACCCTGCCTTTGCTTTTGGTACTTATCACTGGCTAATTGATGGTTCATATCAGTTGTGCGATGATTTACATCCTGGCAATTCTGGTTACCTTGCCTTGACCCCTGGTGATGACTTTTGGAAAATATTTGTCCGTTAAAACGCTTGTCCTTAATGGTCGGAGCATCTTGTCGGCATGCCATGTACAACTTGAGCCTTCATACATTGTTTGGACAGATGATGTTTGCAGTTCATTTTTTTCTTGTTGTTTTTGTTGCTTTGTTTACACATACATATTTTATTTGCACTCAAAGCAGACCGTCAGGAAGCTAAGGCTAATCTACGCCGGTGTGCTTTGGATAAGTAAATTACAAGTCGTCGGTTTATTTATTTGTTTAGTTATTTATTTTATAACGTAAAAACGTTGTTTAACTTTTAAAAAAGTGTATTCTTGCTATACAAAGTAGTTGAACTATAATAAGCCTAAGCTATAATCTAATACTATCTATGATAAAATAGCTATTACGAGTTATATAGTTAAGGTGGCTGAACATAGTTTTGGATACCAATGTTTCATTTCCCTTTTTTTCTCTAAAACCCTTGGTAACCAAAAATGGTAGCAAGCAAGTTAACAATACGAACTTCGGTTTTCTGTTAGTTAAGCTGACGTATATGCCGTTGCCATGGCAACACGAATACATACAAACAGGCTTTTAAAATCGGTTTTGTTTATTTGCAAAAAATCTGGTCGTTACATTTTTTAAATAATTTGCATGCAACAAGCTTGTAACGATGCTCACAAGTTAACACTATTTTAATAATAATTTGACAGAGAGATCTTATCCCTTGTTGAAGGTTCACTGGATTTCCTCTGTCAATATTCCAGTTATTTATTTCTTAAATTATTTCCGTGCCAAATTTCGTTAAATTCTAACGACTGGTTCTCGAGAAATAGGCGTATTTCCGAGAAAGCTATTCCGCATTCAGTAGCAGTTTTTGAACTTACTACGCATGCGCTACATTTAGCTGGGTTCTTTCGATAAGAAAGAAAAATCTGCGTTCTTTGCATCGTTACCTTTTCTAAAATACAGAAAACCATGAAAATACTTTGTTCAATTATGAGGAAAAATAATGCAGAGAGCGGAAGCATCGAGCAAATAAAATGATTATCGTATTGAAGCCATGTTTTTTTTTTTGTAATCCTTGCACGCGCGCTGCATTTCGTTAGCACGAGCGCTCGAAAACTGTGTTCGGAAAGTAACTGTGTGGAAGTGGAAAAGGATTTCATTTTTCGGATAATTTTAGGTACGGCAATGCAGGATTCCTAATCATTTAGAATATCATTATAAGTTTCTGTTTAATTTTCCTTTTAAAGGTGTTATTGGCTTGCCAATAAAAGTCTTATGCATCTCAATAATTAAAATTTATAATGCATGCATAATTATGCACTCAGCAAAGTGTGACGCGGTCATTCCTGGGGAGGAGCAATTATTAAGTATCCCCTATAGGGAATTTGTTGCATTCCGAGAAAGCGCGGTAAATATTCATTCGCTTTTCAAGCTCGACTGATCTGGTTGTCAAAGTTTTTCACCCTCCTCCTCCCCATTGCCAGGTTCCACTATTTCTTTCTTTCTTTTTCTGAGTTAACTTCTGTGGTGCGCTTTCAGATCCCCACCTTTGCTGGGCATGCGATCAATTCTTTAAGTTTGTGATGTAATATTTTCATTGTTATTAAACCGGCTATGTGCTAAGGCACATAGCCAGATTTCTCCAAGTGGCCTGTCTATTTTTCTCCGCCCTGCAAACCGAGCTCAACAGTTTGGCGACTCACTCAACCTCATTTATATTGAGAGGCATAAATACATTTTTTGAGAGATTTCCTAAGGATAAGGGAATTTTGTTCCATATTTTGCTCGATTCTAAAAAAAAGTAATTTGCTTGGATGGACAGTCTCGAACGCTTTATGTAGCGATCATTATAGACCCACACGATCTAGTGTTATGGTAATGGACACTGGAGACATACTCAAATAAAGCCTGCATACTTTTTGGTGAAGTTCCATATCGGACATCATACATCAAATTAACTAATGATTCCTATGATAAGAAAATGTTAGTCATGTGGTAGGATATCGCCATTAAGAGAGCATTTCTAGGCCGAAGTGTACGTTGGGGATTGCGTTGGCAGTGGCTACGAAAACTAGCTCGACCAGCAGAAAAATATCACAGCGATGAAAACAAGTTTTTCAGGTTTACTTTGGTGTTTTTAGCGACTCTTAACCTGCTATGGGAAGTTTCGACAAACGATGGTTCCTGTGGGAGTCTTTTTGAAACGCAATTCGGTAAGTAAAGATATGAGTACCGTAAAATTTATTTTACTTTTTCTGAGAAAATATTTCAAGTTCTCCGTGTTCAATGTCAGTGTGAAAACGAAAAATACGTACAGGAAAGTCCGTCTCGAAAATTAGGCTTCAACTTTGCTCAAAATCAAAAGTTCAACAATTAATCCTGTTTGCAGCCAGTAATTTTAAAATATCTTCCATTTTCTCTTACTTTTGTGAGCTCAGTTTCATTTTTTATGCCGCCTAGATTAAACGTATTTTCTTACTCTGATTTATGGCAATTCGGTAAGTAAACATCTGCCGTAATTTTATTTTGCTTTCATGTTAAAACTAAATTTTTCCCCTGCTCAATATCAGTGTGAATTCGCAAATTTTAGGAAAGTGGTCTTGAAAAATTAGGCTTCCTTAGTTAAGGCATCGGTTTACCCCAAATGACAACCTCGCGTTGTCGCTGCTTCATGGTCACACGTTTCATAAAAACCCGAATAAAGTATACATTTTCTGAAAGCTTAGGAATTGCAGATTCCGATTATTTGTTGATTTAAGGCAAGAAATAATAACCTTTCCTAAAATAGCGATCATTTTCCAAAAGTATGTAGTTTCACAAATTGAGTTCGTTTCCGGTCTGAATTTAACCGGAGGAAGCGAGCGAAATCGCTATGTTTTCTTCACAGGCTTGATCATCGTTTCGGGGAATTTTGATTAATTGTCTGATTTGTTTTTTATACGCTGTTAAACTTTTAGTTTTTATAAAACACGCATTAGCTTTGCTTTCATTCTCATTACTTTCGAAGAAGGCAAAAAATAGAAATTACCCAACAGAGTTTTTTTGCCACATTATGGGGCAACATTCTTGCCAAATTTAAGCGAAAAAAGATGAAAACCCGCTGTAAACGAACTGGAAACGAGCGCCTA
>NC_090892.1:58928872-58933872 GCF_036669925.1 Montipora capricornis | reverse complement strand
GAGAGAAAAATCTTGGGATTACTTATTAATTAATGTTGTACATGGAAAACTTTTGAGATAACTTATAGTAATTAAGCAGACTAAGGTAATGCACGAGTACTTCTCAAAAAATTCTACCATCAATGCTGAACTCTCATTTGCTTAAGTAGATAAGTGCCAATTATTAGGTAGGGAGACCACAACCGCCTAACCAATTACAGTGGATCCCTCGTTAATGAGAAATAATAACTGAAGCTACTGATGTATAAACATAGACCTAGTATTTCACCTCTAGCCTCAGCTCCTGCTTTTCCCCGAATAGATTTTCAGTTCTCCTCCACTGGAGAGGATTTCTGTTCACTCTCTACCCCTTGCCACTGGGCTCTTTCTGCTTCTTGAAACATTGCTTCTAGGTTTTTTTATTTGTTTGTTTTGTTTTGTGTTTTTACTCCGACCGACAGACCCAACATCAAACGGAGAAAAAAAAACAACGAGAACGGTCTAATCGAAACAAGAGAGGATTGATCACTCTCCTCTTTTCTCGGAAATGTGATTAAGTAAGCGTTTTTGTGTGTGCAATTTCCGCCTTGACTTATGGAGAACGAATGCGAAATTTGACGCAACATTTTTCTGTGATAATTTCCGCATGTTCAAAGCTATTTAGAAACCTTCATCTCCTCACTGCTTCGGTCTGCCCTGCTCGCTCTTCGAGCTAACCTGCACTTATCGCTGCTAACTTAAAAACACAAAGCTCGAACTGTCGCGTTACCTATAAGGGCATCGCAGTCAGGTCACGAGACAGAATCTCGCTGATGCCACTCGAATTTCTCTGGTGTCTATGAGAGAAAATTGCTTAAGTAGATAAGTGCCAAGATCACTTCTCCATTTAATTTATAAACTTCACTTCAAAAATACAATCACTTTTAATTAAAACGCAGTTTTCATGACTTATTGTAATTGTTTTTTTCCACCAGGCCATTTCTTGTATGGCCATGTTCTGCATACAGCTGTCGTTTCAGACGAATTTCAATGTCATCTAAAATGCCTGGAATCTAGCAAATGCAAGTCATTTAACGTTCATCCTGCGGAATCAGGTGGCAGTGGACGAATTTTCCAGTTGAATAATGAAACAAGAGAAACGAAGCCAAGTGATTTTAAGAAGAAGAAAGGATCACACTACTATGTCCCAGTAAAAGTTGGATGAAGTTATTGTTTTATTTTAATGCAACGCAAGGGTTGAAGATTGCAAATTATTAATATTTATCGAATTCTTTGGTGCATTTCGACCGTCGCCATTTTCATGAAATTTTTCTCGTTTTAGATTTCCTGTGTTGATGTTTCTACGCATAAAAGCTGGCACCAAAAAAGTAAGTGCAACCACGACCAAACCCGTACGTCGAAGGGCTAATTAGAAATTAGCTCACTCGTTATAAGCCAGCGGACACTGGATCATTAATTTGTCACTAGCCGTTATTGCATCATTTTTCTTACGAGTTTGTGAAGTTGAGCTAACGATTAACTGAACTAACTTTATTTCAGCAAAACGAGGACCCAATCCTAATAATCCCGCCTTTTCGTGTACGGACATACTAGACGCTGGCGATTCTGAAGGAGACGGGTATTACTGGATTGACCCAGGAAAGAGTGGAAACCCCTTAAAAGCCTTCTGCGACATGACCACCTATGGAAGTGAGATTAAGATGCTCATTTAACGGCCCTTTTGAAGTCCCAAAAATGAGAGATAATGAACCCATGACACAATTTGTCATATTGCATAATTACTTACACCAATCTGATGGAATTTCCTAAAACTGACAATGCTAACACTTAACAATTTACTACTAGTAATTATTTCTACTTATTACTTGGTTACTATTCATCACTATAAAAAATACCCTTGTTGAACTGTCTGCTAATTAGAAATTAGCTCACTCTTTATAAGCCAGCGGTCACGGGATCATTAATTTGTCACTAGCCGTTATTGCATCATTTTTCTTACGAGTTTGTGAAGTTAAGCTAACTCTTACTGAACTAACTTTATTTCAGCAAAACGAGGAGCTAATCCTAATCATCCCGCCTTTTCGTGTATGGACATACTAGACGCTGGCGATTCTGAAGGAGACGGGTATTACTGGATGACCCAGAAAAGAGTGGAAACCCCTTAAAAGTCTTCTGCGACATGACCACCTATGGAGGTGATATTAAGATGCTCATTTAACGGCCTTTTTGAAGTCACAAAAATGAGAGATCATGAACTCATGACACAATTTGTCATATTGCATAATTATTTACACCAATCTGATGGAATTTCCTAAAACTGACAATGCTAACACGTAACGATTTACTACTATTAATTATTTCTATTTATTACTTTGTTACTATTCATCACTACAAAAAATGCCGTTGTTGAACTGTCTGTTTTTATTTTGTCGCTGACCTTAAACTGTTTGCTGTTGATTACTTCCAGGAGGCTGGTTACTTATCTCCAGTATTGTGTCACAGACAACAAGTCCTCCCTTTAAAGTGCCATCAAATAACTCCTATCGTGGCATCGCAAGCGGTCAGATGGTCCTCAGTAAAACAGCCATGGCTCAGTTACGGGCGATTTTGCCATTCACTCAACTGCGATTCCACTGCAGGAAGCAAAAGGGACGAACGTTCCACGTGTCAACTGCCGCTAATAGCTCTGGCGAAGCTGTAGTCAAGTATTTCGTTGGTCAGACGGATGTCCAACCAAGCGCTTGTCAGTCGTTTGTCAGAATGGAAGACGACAACTCCAAGTTGGCGCAACTTTGTAACAAATGGGGAAGAGAAGGTCCGCGGTATGAAGTTGGCAAATGGGGGCACAATCGAATTGAAGACAGGTTATACTACTACCCCATCTGTACTTCTCATACTTATTATTAGCTGATTCGGGATTCTCTTCGGTTATGTGATGATAACCTATCTACCAGTTCCTTAACCACCGGTGACTTCTGGAAAATCTTTGTCCGTTGAAAGGCATATTCTTACTAATGAGAGCGTTAGAAAGGTTTGAACCCAGGAGTCATATCATGTCTTTAGTAAGCGGCAACGTACGATCGTCCGTGTATTCACAGGGTTCAGCTGAACCATGGCTCAGTTACGGGCGATTTTGCCATTCACTCAGGCAGCGTTTACACGAACGCGGTTTCACATCGACACGGTTTCATGACTTCGAAACGGCGTCAAAATCGATGCGATTTGGAAGTGTTTACGCGGAACCTTTTTCGCCAGAAAATCCAAGTCGTGATGGTATAAGCGAGCGCTTTACGTGCACTACGTGCTAAATTCACTATTTTGCATTGAACAATGCGAATTTCGCGCCAAAATAGTAACCGTATCGAAATCGACGCGGTTTCGCTGTTTACATGAAAGATGAAACCACATCGTTTCAGTTAAAGAGGTTCTACTTTTGGCAGCAGTTTCAAATTGACATAGTTTCGGCAACAGTCTCGATCGGTGTCGTGTAAACAGAAGGTGTAACCGTATCAAAATGAAACCGTGTTCGTGTAAACACTGCCTCAACTGCGATTGCAATGCAGGAAACAAAAGGGAAGGACCTTGCACTTATCAACTGCCGCTAATAGCTCTGGCAAAGCTGTAGTCAATTTCGTTGGTCAGACGGATGTCCAACCAAGCGCCTATCAGTCGTTTGTCAAAATGGAAGACGACAACTCCAAGTTGGCGCAACTTTGTAACAAATGGGGATTAGAAGGTCTGCGGTATGAAGTGGGCAAATGGGGGCACAATGGAATTGAAGACAGGGGTTAAACATCTACCCCGTCTTTGCCTTTGGTACTTATCACTGGGTACTTGATGGCTCAAATCAGTTGTGCGATGATTTACATCCTGGCAATTCTGGTCACCTTGCCTTGACCCCTGGTGATGACTTTTGGAAAATATTTGTCCGTTAAAACGCTTGTCCTTGATGGTCGGAGCATCTTGTCGTTATGCCATGTACAATTTGAGCCTTCATACCGTTGTTTGGATAGATGATGTTCGCAGTTCATTTGTTTTTGTTGTGTTTCTTGCTTTGCTTTGTACATCTTTTACACATACATATTTTGTTTACACTTTAAGGAGACCGTCAGGTAGCAAAGGCTAATCTAGGCCGGTATGCTTTAGATAAGTAAATTACAAGTCGTCGATTTATTTATTTGATTAGTTATTTATTTTATAACGTAAAAACGTTGTTTAACTTTTATAAAAGTGTATTCATGCTATACAAAGTAGTTGAACTATAATAAGCTTAAGCTATAAACTAATACTATCTATTATAGATTTTGTAATAAAAACTAACGATAAAAAGTCACGACGTTTCGACCCCTCGGAGGTCATTTTCAAGTGAGAATAAAAGTTTTAAGAATTAGCATAAATATGTAAAAACTAGATAAAAATGCGGCGAACGCCGAAATGTGATAAAAATATGTACAAAAGTGTAAAAAGTGCTAAAGATATATGGAGTAATGAACGGTAGCTAGAGGAAAACAATAGACAAAAAATAGACAAAAAAATAGACAAAAAATAATTAATTACAAGAACTGTTCTAAACAAATAATTTGGCGCGGATAGAGTCACACTGTTTGTTTAGCGATGGTTTCAGTTCTTTTATAAAAAACATTTAAAAAACAAGACAATCAAACTTGTTCTGGCACTTTCTCAGGATTCTAAAACTCTTTGCGATGTTGTTAGGTTCCAATGCATGTTTCTCTCTCAGATGGTCGCCGATGGTTGCCCCTTTGTGCTCTTCAATGCGCTGGTGAAGGTGCCGGCAGGTATATTACAGTTCTTGTAATTAATTATTTTTTGTCTATTTTTTTGTTTATTTTTTGTCTATTGTTTTCCTCTAGCTACCGTTCATTACTCCATATATCTTTAGCACTTTTTACACTTTTGTACATATTTTTATCACATTTCGGCGTTCGCCGCATTTTTATCTAGTTTTTACATATTTATGCTAATTATTAAAACTTTTATTCTCACTTGAAAATGACCTCCGA
>NC_090892.1:58893872-58918872 GCF_036669925.1 Montipora capricornis | reverse complement strand
TAAAACTCTTGCGATTCAAGAAAAATTAATTGCCTGACTGGTCAATTCGATAGTAAATTTCGGTGGAAAAACCGATATCGCACTCGTTCTTTCGTGATTCATGCGATCAGTCGGTTTTTCGGGTGAAATTAACCGTGGAATTGACTAGTTAAGCGGTGATGAAACTGACATAATTAAGCAATATTCGGGAAAACTAAAAAGCGGACAATTCCAAAGCCTTTTATTTCACTAATCCTAGACCCAGTAAGAATGAACAACACGGGAGCTCCGCTTTTAGGCTTGGCTAAATCTATATATTACAATATGTTTGTTAATTAACTAAATACAGTGGAAACGTCCATTAACCGGCCACCCCCTTTTAAGCGGCCAGTAATCAAAGTCCCGAAATAATTGTAGAATACTGTTAATATTGCATATCAAACCTCTATTGAGCTGCCACCTCTATTATTAAAGGCCCCGCGGCCACCTTTTGGTCGTCCCGATGAAAGTTCTCCTATTGCTTTCACCTCTATTAAGCGGCAACCGAGAGTTTAAAACACTTAGTCTGGCTTTGTTTTGAAAATTTGTTGAAGTAAAAGACAGTCCGAGATAGGTGACGACTGATAAAAACATTCAAACACATCTTTATTATGTTTTGCATTAGATGTACAATTCCGCTGTCACTAAGCTACGGTGCTACCGGTTTTAATTTCTACTTAACATAAACATATAGTTACAAGCTCAGTATTGCGTGCGTCAGTCAAATCAAATTAATTGTCCAGTAATAAGCTAGACAATTTGTCCTTGGTCTTCTACAATCCTTCTGTTTCAAGTTTCGATTCCAGCCGTGAAGTAGTATTCACATAGAACTTCCAAGCCGTAGCCGCCACCTTTGTTTAGAGGTTTTCACTTAACAACTGCTTTGCCGTAATTTGTTGCTCTCTTGAGAAATTTAGTAGGATATATTGCCATCAGTTTCGGGACATAATGAGAATAAAGTGACGTTTCTACTAAAGGTTATGCTAATTTCTGACGAACCTCTATTAAGCAGCCAAACCTCCATTAAGCGGCCACTAGCCGTTACTCCGAGGGTGGCCGCTTAATAGAGGTTTTACTGTAACACGACTGACTGTGCCTTAATTAAATACACTGTGTTTAATTAATATATTTGTGTAAGTGTGTGTGTTGGTGGCTGTGGACTATCATCACATCAAGTAAGAAACTAATAAGATTTTTTCTAGTAAGATTGGTTGAATACTGTAATTTAAAAACTCAGACTTTAAACAACCTAGAAAAAATGGAATGGAAGATTTCCTTGAAGGAAGATCGAACAGGATCTTTATTTTACTCGGATATGGTTATTAATTATTATAATAAAGCTTTGATATAACACGCAGTCTGAATGGTTAAAACCGCATGCTTTATGAGACTGGAGATTCACGGCTGACGCCACTCCTAGGATTTGGAAAATAAAGTTTTCTGAAATTTTTAGTCCATCCTAATTTTAGGCAGTCTTAATTTTGCAACAACATCCACCAACTTTTCCGCCATATTGATTTTCGGTTCTCCTGGCTCCACAGATTTGATGCTGGAGTATCAGGCCTCCGATTCCGAAACTGCTTATGAATAATTTTGCGTCATTAGTTGTCCTGACTGGTTTAAGAAACGCGACAGGTCATTCATTAACCACCGGCGTTGGAAGCGGCCACGAAAACTACAATAGCTCGACCTGAAAAACTATTACAGCAATGAAAGCAGCTTTTTTCTGGTTTACTTTGGTGTTTTTAGCGACTCTTAACCTGCTATGGGAAGTTTCGACAAACGATGGTTCCTGTGGGAGTCTTTTTGAAACGCATTTCGGTAAGTAAAGATCTGAATGCCGTCAAATTTATTTTGCTTTATTTGAGAAAATATTTCAAGTTCTCCGTGTTGAATGTCAGTGTGAAATCGAAAAATACGTACAGGAAAGTCCGTCTCGAAAATTAGGTGGCCCTTTCAACTTTGCTCAAATCAAAACTTCAACAATTTAATCCTGTTTGTGAACCAGTCATTTTAAAACATCTTCCATTTTCTCTTACTTTTGTGAGCTCAGTTTTGTTTTTATATGCCGCCTAGATTAAACGTATTTTCTTACTATGATTTATGGCAATTGGGTAAGTAAACATCTGCCGTAAAATTTATTTTGCACTCATGTTGAAAATGAAGTTTAGGTAACAGTTTACCCCAAATGACAACCTCGCGTAGTCGCTGCTTCACGGTCACACGTTTCATAAAAACCTCAATAAAGTATACATTTTCTGAAAGCTTAGGAATTGTAGATTCCGATTATTAGTTGATTTAAGGCAAGAACATTGTATTCACCAAGTTTGAAGGATGTAGTTTGGCTAGAAGACGCTCAGTTAATTTTTTGAATTTTCCACACATTTGTCTGTAAATTTGGCTGGGTAGACAAACGTCTAGAGGCAGTTCGCGGGAAAAAAATTAAATGGAAAATTACAAAAAAATAGCTCAGAGACTTATAGGAAAGCTACATCCTTCAAACTTCGTGAATACAATCTTCTACCTAGTATTTTAACGTTTTGATTCACAAATTGTGTACAATTCAATTTTGGAAGAAGTTATTTGCTATCGGATTCCCATACAAGCACTGTAATTTCTGACCGCTTTGCTACCCGTCAAGATGGCGTCGAAAACCGTGATAAGGCCTATTACAGTGGATTGCACGTTAGACACATTGTTCTCCAGGTCCTGATGTCATGAAGGTCGCATAGATCTAAGGTCTTATTTTGTATAATATTGAAGATTTGAACCCTTAAACGATCCCGGGGAGATGTGACTTGTGGGTAGCTCAGCTGGAAGTATATTTCATGAGATATTATTACCAATTTAAATTGAGAATAGACACTCGTACAAGCCGAATCTATTGTAATAAGAACTCGTTTATAAAAAAGCTTTAGTGTGAAAATGCGGTTACATAGACCTAGTCTTTCACTTATAGCCTCCTGGTTATCCCCGAATAGATTTTTAGTTTCATCTTCAACTCCTCCATGCTGGAGAGGCTTTTTGTTCACGAAGGGAAATATTTCAACACTAACCCTCCACTAGTTTCTAACCCTTTGCTACTGGGCTCTTTCTGCTTCTTGAAACTATTTTTTTTTCCTAGAATGCTTCTGGTTTTTTTTTTTGGTTTAAAATATTTGTTTTGTGTTTTTACTGCAACCGACACATCAAAAATTTGGGAACGCTTTCGACCGCAAATGGAGAAAAAAGAAACAACGAGAACGGTCTAATCGAAACAAGAGAGGATTGATCATACTCTCCTCTTTTCTCTGTGATTAACTAAGCGTTTATTTTTTGTATGTAACTTCCGCCTTGACTTATGGAGAAAAAATGCGACACAACCTTTTTCTCACTGCTTCAGTCTTCCCTGCTCGCTCTTCGAGCTAACCTGCGTTAACGTATCGCTGCTAACTTAAAAATACAAAGCTCGAACTGTCGGCTTTACCAAACGGCATCACATTCAGGTCACGGGTCAGAATCTCCCTGATGCTATTCGAATTTTTCAAATGTCTACAAAAGAAAATTGCTTAACCAGATAAGTGATAAGACCACTTCTCCATTTCGTTTATAAGCCGCACTTCAAAAATGCATTCTTGTTTGGCCATGTTCTGCAAACAGCTGTCGTTTCAGACGAATTTCAATGTCAACTGCAATGTCTGGAATGTAGCAAATGCAAGTCATTTAACGTTCATCCCGCGGAATCTGGTGGCAGTGGACGAATTTGCCAGCTGGAAAATGAAACAAGAGAAACGAAGCCAAGTGATTTTAAGAAGAAGAAATGATCACATTACTATGGCCCAGTAAAGGTTGCATGAAGTTATTGTTTCATTTTAATGCAACATACGGTTGAAGATTGCAAATTACTGACCAGTTATCGAATTCTTTGGTGCATTTCGACCGTCGCCTTTTTCATGAAATTTTTCTCCTTTTAGATTTCCTGTGTTGATGTTTCTACCCATAAAAGCTGGCACCAAAAATGTAAGTGCAACCACGACCAATTGCTAATTACCTTACTCGTTATAAGCCAGCAGTCACTGGATCAATAATTAGTCACTTCGTTGTTATTGCATCATTTTTCTTGCGAGTGTGTGAAGTTAAGATAACTCTTACTGAACAAACTTTATTTCAGCGAAACGAGGAGCTAAATACTAGTCATCCCGCCTTAGTCTGAGTCATCCCGTCTTTTCATGTATGGACATACTAGACGCAGGGAACTCTGAAGGAAACGGGTATTACTGGATTGGCCCAGAAAAGAGTGGAAACCCCTTAAAAGTCTTGTGCTACATGACCACCTATGAAGATGAGATTAAGATGCTCATTTAACTGCCCTTTTAAAGTCACAAAAAGTAAGTGCAACCACGACCTAACCCGTAAGTCGAATGGCCAATCAAGCCTAGTTCCCACTAGCGACGTAACGATCATAACCATAATCATAAGCACGAACATAACGCTGTTATGTCGCTTATGTCTTAGTGGGAACGTCCAGAAACATAATCATAGGCGCCCTTGTGATCAACATAATCATAACCATAAGAAAATCATCGACCATTTTCTTATGATTATGATTATGGCTTTGATTATGACTATGTCGCTTTTCTTTGCAGTGGGAACGCGAAAATCATAATGACATAATGAGAAACATAATGACGCAACGGGGTCATTGTGTTTTGGCCAATTAAAATCTAGGACCAGTATTTGATTTCGGCAATGACAGATCTTTTATTTCTCCCCGACATGACAGTTCGTACTTTGTAGTGCTTTGAGGTGTATAATAAGAGTTACATGAAGAATATACTGAGAACCAGGCACACAATCGGCACACATACATGGAGAGCACGCACACTCAGAATAGGCAATTTTCACGATAGCGTCATTATACTGAAACTACCTGAAGTCAGTTTGTTTTTCTTTTTAATTTGTATTTAAATTTAGTATTGCCAGCGTGGTAAAAGTAACAATAGCTCTAATTAGCATGAGACAAGCAAAACGTGCAGGATTCTGGTACTTGAAATCGATTACACTGCCTCAATCCCATTGCCATATTTGAGGACTTCGTTTCCTATTCCCAGAGGCCAAATCCCATTCCCAGAAAACCAAATCCCATTTTCCTGACTTAAAAATACACCGTTTCTATTTTACCCCTTCAAGACCCTCTCACTTTCAAAGTAAAAACATTACTTCAGTCTCTCTTAAACTCAGACTTCTTCTGTACTTTGAGAGATATTCCAAATAATTAAGCATCAATTATTTCTACCTCATGGGCACTTAAACGTACAAATTGGCCGTCTTTTCCTTACGCGTCTGTCGATGCTCAAACGCACACCTCTTACTTGAGCTGAAGAATTACAAGCTGATGTTTTATTTATGTCATTTTTGACAGATGTTGATGAATGTGAAAGAAAGACGCATAGCTGTGATCAGCATGCCAACGGCACCAACGAATTCGGCGCATATATGTGCAGCTGTGACAGATATGTCGGTCATGGATACAAATGCCGCCAGAGAGTTCTGAAGTCATGTTCCGATGTAAGAAAATATGTTGGCAGTGCGAGTGGAAATTTTGTTATTGATCCAGATGGCGTGGGAGGTCTGGCACCATTTACTGTGTATTGCGACACAACTGACAAGAATGGATTTGGCGTGACAGTCATCAGTCACGACAGTGAAAGAAGAACGCATGTTTAGAGATATGAATCACCTGGTAGTTACTCACGTGACATTCATTACGTTGGAGCGAGTCTGTCTCAGCTGGCGATGCTCACCACAGTCTCCTCACACTGTGAACAATTTATCAAGTACAAATGTTACGATTCGGGTTTGTGGTGGTTCAGCCAACAGAATGGATTTTGGGTGTCACGCGACCCAACAAAGATGTCATACTGGGGTGGAGCGTCACCTGGTAGTGCTAAATGCGCATGCGGGATGACTGGATCATGTGCTTCACGAAGCCAAGTTTGTAATTGTGGTAGCAACGACCTTGTCTGGCGTGAAGACAGCGGTTTTCTCGCTGGCAAGACAAACCTTCCAGTTAAACAACTCAAGTTTGGAGATATTGGAAACGCAGGAGATCAAGGATACCACACACTCGGAAAGTTTAAGTGCTATTGCATGGCATGATAGTTTGAATGATAATGTTGTTTTTGCTATCTATACCTTCAGAGTTTTGCGTTAAAGTCATAAATAGAGGAAATGTGAAAAATGAAAGGCGATAGTTTGAGATTTTAATTTCTTCAATTTGTAGTACACTGGGTACGCGTAGCATGTACGTCAGTAATGCTGTATTGGCTATAATAGAAGCTCGTTTTGTAATGTTTGACACCATGCTATGCTGCTATTTTAAAGAGATTTCAAGTTCCCTATACGATATCCTTATGTGTAATGCACCCATCAATGTTAAGCCGCTGGCGGGAGGCTTTCGATCATTCGTTGAGTTCCGGGGATCGGGACTTTTGACTTTAACCGTTAGAAGAGTGGCGTCTACTGACGCAATCTTGGCTGCTCGCCATCTTGAATCTGACCGAGAAAGACTGAAAAATAGTGGAATTACCCAGAAGTCACTAGAAGCAAACCGATTCTCCGCGATTCCCTCAACGCCATGGACTGAAACTCTAAAGCCTTTTATGAGGCAGTCATCTATATTCACCTTGTGTGCAATGAATTTTGTTTCCAAGCAAGCTTATATAATACTAAAAACGAGACCGAAATACTGAATTTCATTTTTATCGGCTCACTACTTGTCACATCATAAGTCCTCTTACGGGGCTTTTTTGAATATTGCTCTCTTTTATATGAACTTTAATATTTTATTTCCGTTGTTCCCTGTTTACAATTTAAGTAATTAACATGTCGTATTCTTTTTCCTTCACAAAGTAAGTGTTTCTATTTTTAGGCAGTCCTTTAGGGCATAGTTTAAAGTTTAAAAGCAGAAACCTTTTAGAAACCGAGCTTTTAGTTGTAATATTTGCTGTCTTAGTGATTAAATATAGATAATGGCCATGAGCTATAAAAGGATGGCAATTAAGATAAACAAAATTAGCATAACAGTTCATGAAAAGAAACCAGAATTTCCCTGTTGTTCTGTCTTGTTTAGTAGTATCAGTTGAGACAGTCCTCGAAATTTTAAAGTCATTGCTTTGTTGCCTTTTAAAAAATAAAATGTATAATTTCTGTCCCTATTTCTGCTGATCTCTTTTTTACCTATGCATTTTTGGGAGGAAGATGGGGCTGGGGAATTTGCACTCTTTTGACCAACAATAATGCCCCTGGGGTGAGGAATTTGCACTTTTTTGACCCAGGATGACTTCCCTGGGGCCGGGCATTTGAACAGAAAAACTGATCTGAGTTCAAATCCCCCGCCTATGCCCGGCCTTCCCCCAGCAACTTAACATTGATAGGTGCATAAGAGAACATGATGTAATCGTTGTGATAGATAGTACCGTGCCAGGTGTCTGACCATCCATTGATTTGTAAGGCTGCGTACATGGTGTAGGTGTGTCTTACTTGAATAATATATAGATTTAGCCTAGCCTAGAAGCGGAGATCCCGGGTTGTTTATTCTTACTGGCTGTAGGATTAGTAAAAATAAAAGGCTGTTCTGGTTTTCCCGAGTATTGCTTAATTATTTCAATTTCTTCGCTGCTTAACAAATGAATTCCACGGTAAATTTCACCCGGAAAACCGATATCTCATGAATCACGAAGGGATGAGTGCGATATCGGTTTTTCCAGAGAAATTTACTGTCGAATTCACCGGTTAGGCAATTAATTTTCTTGAATCGCAAGAGTTTTAAAAGAAAACAGGCAAATCCTCAGCAAACGAACTGAAAAAGGTAGACACCATTTCAGAATCGACTGTCAAAAGCCAGCGAACAGGAGTCATGCTAAAATTAGAATCACACGTGTAGCCACCCTTGAACTCGCGACGCGACAGGTGAAAAAATCGCAAGAAAAAAGAGTTGAAGAGTTGAAACTTTCGCGACAAAATCGCAGAGATAGTTGCCCGTGTAGCCACCCTGCAACATTTTGTCCGCGCTTGCGACGCGACTAAAGAGTATTTAGCCAATGAAATTGAAGTAAGGAATGTCTGTTTATAGTGCCCAGGTTTCTTGAAGTATGCGATTCGCGCGGCCTTCAATTTGTTGCCAAAATTTGTCACAAGTGTAGCCACCATGGCGCGCAGGCGACGCTACAAAATCTGAAAAAAAACGCTTCACCGGCGCGAGACAAAAATCGCTCGTGTAGCCGCGGCTTTAGGCAAACGGAGTAAAAAAATCTTGTTCGCTCGCATTAAAGTCAAACAAACCAGCAAACAAATTAAGTTAGCCTACAGATGATTGTTATTTAATTCCAGTTGAGAATAAAAATTCGAATTTTATTTCTGAACAAAGGAAAAAAGGACCAACCGCTTTTTAAAAATATGCATCCACTTGAAATAACTCATGGTTACTGGTGTACCGTTTTGTCGTTGTCGTTCTCTTTCTCTCTTGTTCCGTTTCTGTTCTTCTGTCATAGGCCGTCCAAACATCTTGCAACCTTATTAGATTCAAAAAATTAAAATCTTAAAGAAGCAGCACTAATTAAATTAAAAATAAACACTCAGCTTTAAGTTTATATCCCTCCAATGCTTGACTTGAATAACTACGTAGCCACCAGCGTGTCCTGACCACAGCTAAATTATGTCAAACCTGGATTGAAACCAGCGAAAATGCAGGGGAAAAAATATTTTCTAAACCGATTTCTACCTGAACACGAAAAGCGTGGACTGTCAAGATCTTTTGTTCACGCAGTATGGCCTTGTAGCCGCGTCGAGCCTCAGAAAGAGCGCGAAAAATTAAGCCTCGTTTATGGTCAGGTGTGAATGTCGGAAGACCTCAGACAGCAATGACCAGAACCAGGTTGCTGACCAGCGGTTTTTATTAAAACAATGGTTTGCTGGGGGTGCTCAGTCTAGTGGGCTTAGAAAACTTGGTTGTGGTCATTGTAATTTAAGGACGGTGCCTATTAATTAAGGTATTTTTGCGCTGTTTACTGAATATGCGGGAAATGCAGATCTTAACAAGTGTTGTTGAAATCCAAAAAGAAAATTGGGGGTAACCACGCATTTTTCGAAGATAATTAATCAACAACATTTGTAAAAAGTTTTAAAATACAGAGCAATGCATGACGTTCTTTTCCAAATTGAAGCTTATTAATTATCTCTAAAAAATGCGTAGTTACCCCCAATTTTCTTTTTCGATATCAAGAGCACTTGCTAAGTTCTGCTTTCTCCGCATAGTTTTGAACCGCACAGAAATATCTCTGTATTAATAAGCACTACCCATAGGAAATCCAAGTATCTCGACATGCGCAGAACGTATGCGCAATAACAATAGTAGCACCGTCCTTAAGGTTTTTCGCGAATGTCTGACTTGGTTTGAGCCTGCGATCCAATCAACAACCAGTCCCTGGTCAGCGGTCAACCTAAAAAGAATCAGCTGGCCTCGATAAGGTCCAGCTTGAGCCCGCGATATGGACACATAATTTTGGTCAGCGGATACCTTGTTTTGACAGGTGTCAATTGACCAGAACATTGATGTCCAATATCAAAAGTGTTTGCTGTAAACTAGCTAGAGTTTCAGCTGGAGTATTGCCTCCTGAATGAGCTCTAAACTTGAGCTCGTGATATGGTCGCGTGAAACTGGTCACATTGGCAGACATGGAAGGGGGGAGGGACGTACAGTCGTACGGTCGTACGGTGACCAAAACCAAATTTTGTCGCATCGATGGGTTACCATATTTTCTTAACTGTGGTGCTCCGCGCGCGCGGAGCTCCGCTATTAAAGAACATTTAACTTTAACTAAGGAACGTAGAAAAATGAAAGTAAATCAGGCCCCAGTTATTCGAAAGGTGGATAACGCTATCCACTGGATAATTCAGTTGGTTTTGCTTGTGTTTATCTGCTGGATAGTGATTTATCCAGGTGGATAGAGATATCCACATTTCAACAACCAAGTCCTGGAGAATATTAGTCAAATATAAAGTCATCGATAATGAAAAACTCTCGTGTTTTTCCAAAATGAAAATAACTTTCTATCATGATGTCATGCAAGGTAACAAATTCAAGATGCTGTATTTTCGAAACGACAGACGTCGTGGAACTGAAAACTTGAAAAAAACATTTATTTCTAGGTCATCTTCAACCTCCTTAAGATAAAAATTGAGAAGATCTGCAATTTTTATTTTAGACTTTGATGACGTCACTATGAAAACTATTTCTTTCTTCCCTCGAGTGGGGTCCAGAAGGAGGTCCTTCAATTCCACGCACGAACTGTCGTTAAATTACCGCAAGCATGAATGAACATCCGCCTTCCCCTCGGCAGCATCTATACCATGTAGGTAAACTAAGTAAGTTTATCTAAAAAATGCAAATAAAGAACAACAACAAACGTCTTTGAATATGTTGTGTTGAATTGAAGAAAAAAGTTGATTTAACATGTGAAAACCCATTAGACAAGTACAGACGTTCAACGAATTTAAAATCAAACTAAAGCGCCATCTTAAAAGTAACGCCTGCTGTACATGTTGCCTCATAACTAATGTTTTAATGTCTTTGTTTTTGTGTTGTGTCAGGGCTTTATTTAAACTACAATTGTATCTCTGCTTAACAGGGTTGTCATTAACTTTTGAAGCAGGTGTAACACGCACGATTTCACCCGTAACATGTAAATACATGGCCAAAGGCTATGTAAAGGAAGGCCCAAAGGGCCTGAGCCCCTAGGGGGGTTTGGGGGCATGCTCCACTAAAAAAGTCTTCAAATTAGACTCTCGGAAATGCATTTCCCAGCCCTCTGAGGTACCATCAATCAAAAAGTGATGAAAATAAAACAGGGCAAAAAGATAAACTTCACAATGAATAGACATTTACTAACCATGTGGAAATGGTCATGCATCACAGAACCGTGAAAAATGGTCAGCGGAATACCATTGATATCAAGTACGGAGCATTGATAATGATTTTGTTGCTGAAAATGGCGTCGGAATCCAATGGCGATCGAGCAGCAAGATCGAGCGAGTCGCGGTTTAACACGGTAGACAAGAGTGTATTATTTCAGGTACTACAGCTACTACTGGTACTACACTTATTGCATTAGTTGGCATGGTCGTACAAATACAAGGTCCCAATGGCCAAAATAGACACTTTTAAGTTTTATTTCTTTCCAAGAACTATTGCTGAATGGAATACCCTCCATTTATTTATTTATCTATTATTCTTCTTCTTATTATTATTTTTATTTTTTATATTGTACATATTATGGACAGTTGGTGTGATACCTTTTAAGGTTTAACCGACTCTAATAAATGTAAATGTAAATGTAAATATGGTGGGTCATACACAGGAATTAGGCGCTCAGGACATTTCATGGGGTCATACATGGAAACCGCTCTATTAGCGTTTCACTTTTTTATTTGCTTTCTGGTTTTTTGTTTGCGTTTTCTTTTTGTGTTTGCGTTTCACTTTTTTACTTGCGTTTTGGTTTTTTGTTTGAGTTTTCTTTTCTTTTTTTTTTTTTGTTTGCGTTTTCTTTTTTTTGCGTTTTCTTTTTTTGTTTGCGTTTCACTTTTCTATTTGCGTTTTGCTTTTTTGTTTGCGCTTTGGGTTTTTGTTTGCGTTTTTTTTTTATTGGCGTTTTCTTTTTTTGTTTGCGTTTTACCCTTTTATTTGTGTTTTGCTTTTTTATTTGCGTTTTGTTTTTTTTTTGTTTGCGTTTTTTTTTATTTGCGTTTTCTTTTTTGTTTGTGTTTGAGCCTTCTGGGCCACCGTAGTTCTCCAAAGGTTTTTACAGAAAATGTTTGGATTTTTACCAAAAACACATCTTAGAATCAGGAACACAGACAACACAAGGCAGTACTTATATTTTGTTTAGAAGGTAAATGTTTATAAATAAATTCCAATTTGTTTTGCCCCATGAAATATATTCATTCTGCAGCAAACATCAGCCGTAACATTAGATGCAGCTGGATAAATATTGAATTAAAAAAAAAAAAGGTATAGTTATGTTAGTTAATTAACCAAGTAATAAGACTTAATTTGCCTAAATTAAACACGCTATGTTTGGTTAATGTTTGTGTGTGTGAGTGTGTGTGGATTATCATAATATCAATTAAGAAAAGAATAAAGCTCTCTTTCTC
The DNA here is from genome assembly GCF_036669925.1 of Montipora capricornis. NCBI lineage: Eukaryota > Metazoa > Cnidaria > Anthozoa > Scleractinia > Acroporidae > Montipora > Montipora capricornis. The sequence continues at coordinate 58,906,665 of NC_090892.1, read as the reverse complement.
GAAATTGGTTGACTGATACTGGAGCTTAAAAACTCGGATTTCAAACATCTTAGGATCAAAGGAATGCCTATGATTTCCTTGAATGAAGATCGAACAGGATCTTTATTTTACTCGAATAAAAGAAAAAAACACATGGTCGATTTTCTTTTTCACCGATCCATCATAAAAGTTACTTTACTTATTACTGCGATGACGCTTCCGGTCATAATTAGGATAATGGGTTACAATACAAAGTTTCCGCGCACTCTGAATGATTAATGGTTAAAAGGTGACCACGGAAACTAGCTCGACCAGCAGAAAAATATTACAGCGATGAAAACCGCTTTTTTCTGGTTTACTTTGGTGTTTTTAGCGACTCTTAACAACCTATGGGAAGTTTCAACAAACGATGATTCCTGCGCACGCGGGAGTGTTTTTGAAACGCAACTTGGTAAGTAAAGATCCCAGTGCCGCAAAATTTATCTTGCTTTCTTTCTTTCCTGTTCGATGTCAGTGTGAAAATGTAAAACACGTACAGGAAAGTCCGTCTCGAAAATTAAGCGTCCCTTGCAAATTTGCTGCAAATAAAAGTTCAACAAGCTAATCCTATTTGTAACCTGTAATTTTTCAGGGGCACCCAACGTCAATTTTCGGAAAATATCTGTTCGGAAGACGATTTGATTTGAAATTTTCGAAAAGGTAACTTTTGATCACTAGAATTTCAGCTAGGAAATCCGAACAGATGAAAACATTTTAGGGGATAAAAATATGCCTATATCTACCGTTTAAATACTAAAATACGTTTAACAATGCTATGTTTAAGTGGTTTTGAATTATATTCTCGTTGGGTGCCCCTGATTTTTGTCATCTTCCATTTTCTCTCACTTTAATTTTTCGCGGGATCAGTTCTGTTTCTTATGCACCTAGATTAAACGTATTTACAGTATTTTCTCACTCTGATTTATGGCAATTCGGTAAGTAAACATCTGCCGTAAAATTTTAGTTTTGATTTCATGTTAAAACTGAACTCTCTCCCTGCTCAATGTCCGTGTGAATGCATAACTGCTACAGGAAAGTGATCTCGATCGATAAATTAGGCGTTCCTTGCAACTTAATTAATGACTTTGCTCGAAAGTAAAGTTCAACAAGCTAATCCTGTTTGTAGCCGGTCTGTTTGTTGTCTTCCATTTTCTCTCACTTTTGCGGGGAAATTGAAGCAAAGCGGCTCAGTTCTGTTTCTCATGCACCTAAATTTAAATTTACAGACGGTATGCCTTTGAAACCGTTTCAAAAGTCCTGAACTTTTTCTCACTCTGACTTCTTGCTCGCGATAAATGAAAATAGTTCGCATAAGAAGCGATTTAGAGTACAATTTGATGCTAAAATTTAACGCTAAAAAGCTCTTAAAATCCATAAGAAACTAGAAAACTTAGGGGCACCCAACGTCAATTTTCGGAAAATATCCGTTCGGAAGACGATTTGAGATGTAGAATTTTTGGAACATTTGTTGTAAAATTTCTTGCTTGCCTGCCTGTCGTAGGATTTTCGAACATCTGAAAAACGGTATAATTGCCCATTTTTAACGGATTTTAAGGTCACCTAGAATTTTCGGGGACCTTTTTTCTGGCTGAAATTTTCGAAAAGGTAAGTTTTGATCCCTATAATTTTTGGATTACTAGACTTTCAGCTAGGAAATCCGAACAGATGAAAAATTTTTAGTTGATAAAAATATGCCTATATCTACCGTTTAAATATTAAAATACGTTTAACAATGCGGTGTTTAAGTGGTTTTGAACAATATTCTCGTTGGATGCCCCTGAAAACTATTGAAAAACGACCACGTTTCGGTGTTGCGTAACGTCATTATCAAGTCAAGAAATGGATATGTTAACAGTTCTAAGGCATGCACGCGTGTACGTAAGCCCAAGGGTAAGAGTCACTCAAACAGCTTGGCACCTATGGACCATACAATCATGCTTAGTTGTGCCATCTATTGCTTTAGTACTTTGAAGAGGTCGTCAATTGGGGTGCTTTTTGTCAAAACCATGTTCAGACTCCGCATGCTTGCCAATTAATAGTGCTATTGTGCTCGGCCACTCGTTGATGTCCAGCCGTATACCCTACATAGTTTGCTTCGCGACAAACCCCATTAGAAAAACGCGTTGGTTATTCACAATACTGGTTTCACCTATTTGCACGATAACATTTGAGACAATTTTTTACTTGTGAACACCCTGAGGTTGGATTGTAATGCTGACCCTGGTCAGAGTTTTTCTCTGTCCTTGTGTGGGCCCATTTCCATCAGTAGGGATAACGCTCACAGGGTTCATATGGGGTAGAAACTTAGCACTTCACATTACACTCCAAGCAGCTTCGACTTTAAAATTAAGGTCGTTAAGATGAACTCGATCAGCAGATGCTTGGGCCTTGTTTAAAATGGGTGAAGGCATTTTGAATCTTTAGTTTGTTTGGCCGTTCCCCGATCTCGCGCTTTTCTTTGGATGGCTGACTCGATCAGATTTTTGGGGCTAAAAAAACTTGCGGAACATGTATAACGGAGTTTGACATTCAGATGTGAAAGTCTGGGTGGATGATGACAATCGGTGAGCGCGGTCAACCATTGTGTTTACAAGTCCTCTAGCTCATGTATCTACTATCATAAATGTGACTTTGGAAATGAAGGAGACAAACGGTGTCATGCTCCAATTTGTCGTGGTTGTTCTTTGTGATAATCATGCCAAGGAAAGAAATTGATCCTTCACCCATTGATCCTTCACCCTCCAATTCCATGGCAAAGTCAAACACAGCATCAAAATGAAAATCAACTAACAGCGGAGCTCCGCGCGCGCCGAGCACCATAGTTTAGAAGATATGGTAACCCACAGATGCAAGAAATTTTGGTTTTAGAGCCATGACGTCATCGACCGACCGTACGTACGTACTTCCACCCCTCCATGTATGCCAATGTGACCAGTATCATGCTAGTTTACAGCATACAGCTTTGATATTGGACATCCATGTTTTGATCGATTGACATTTGTGAAAACAAGGTATCCGCTGACCAGTATCACGTGACCATATCGCAGTTTCAAGCTTAGAGCTCACCGAGGTCAGCTGTACACCGCTGACCAGGTACTGGTTTTCGATTGAATTGCAGATTCAACCCAGGTTAACTTACCTAAACATAAGCGAGGCTTCATTTTTCGCGCGTTTTTTGTGGCTAGACGCAGCTTATTGTTTATTTTTATTTATTTATCAACTTTACAACAAATGATACAAAGTTGAGGGCGTGACCTACAGGACACGAAGTCCCATATAAAGACCAGCCTCACAATGACAAGAAAATACATGACAAAAAAAGCAAATGCTAGAAACACGCAAGCGCGCACACACACACCAAAAACGGCTACACGGCTATACTAAGTCAACTATAGTTCTTACACAGTCAACGCTTTTCGTGTTTAGGCCCCGGTTTTTCAAACGATGGATAGCGCTATCCAACGGATGAATACTAGTAAAACCAATTGAGTTCTTCAGTGGATAGTGATTTATCCGGCGAATAGCGCTATACATCGTTTAAACAACTGGGGGCAAGTGGAAAAGGGTTTGGAAATAGTTTTCTTTCTGCATTTTTCGCTGGTTTCAATCCAGTTTGACATATCATGATAGCTGTGGTGCACACTGGCCGCTACGCAGTTATTCAAGTCAAGCATCGGAGGGATATAAACTTAAAGCAGAGTGTTACTTTATTTTTAATTTGCGAAGAGCTGTTTATTTTTTCTCTGTATTGCAATTTTTGGCATATCTTTAGAAGCTCTGATAAGGTTACATGATGCCTGGAGGACCTATGACTAAAACAGAAACGAAAGGACATCGAAAGAGAACGACAACCACAAAACAGAATACCAGTAATATCTCATACTAAGTGGAAGAAATTACTACACAAATTATTTCCTTGGGCAATAAACCGTTTGTTATTTTCAAAAAGTGGTTTAATCGGTTTCTCCTTTGTTCAGGAATGAAAATTGAATTTTTACTGTCAACTGGAATTAAATAACAATTATCTGTAATCTTTTGGACATAAAGAAAAAGTTGATTTGCTTGTTTGTTTTGCTCTAAAATACGAGCGAACAAGTGCTTTTTAATCCGTTTGCCCAACCGGTTTTCGATGTGCCTCGACAGTGACAAGAAGATTTGACTGTCGTTATGTCATAAACACGTAATCGCAATGAGTTCTCGTAAAATTAGGGGGAAATTTCACTAGCTAAAAGTTTGTTTAAAGCACCTAAACCTTTTTTAAGTGTTGGAACGGATCTTGTTACTTTAAAGTTCGTCCTTTCTTTGTTGCATTGCCGTATTTTGCCCATTCTTCTTCCAAGGCAACCTGGCGTGTATCAATGAAATACATCAAAATTAAAATGCGAATGATCTCGTTTTTATTGTTTATTTATTTATTTTTTTATGGCTTCTAATTTTAGCGTGATTCCGAGGCCTTTACACAAATCCAGATATTTTTTGAGATATTTAGAAGTTTCCGAGATATTTAGAAACTTTTAAGATATTTATAAAACGTTGGGATATTTAGAAAAAATATAGCTTTTTTTGACTGATTACCTGCTTTTCCTCGCTATTTTCTTGACAGCTAGAAATAATCCAGTTCAGTCTTCTCCTTCTACTACTGCAAATCCTTCAATATCTGAAATACGTAGAGATAAAGAGAAGTAGTTTCCCTGCTGGACCGGCTGAGATCGCCAGCTGCAAGTGAGTTGTCAAGAAAAAGAAAGCTTTTGGTTAACTCCGTCAACACGCCTGGAAATCGTCGATCGCAGACCAGTGTGTCGACAAAGGCAAATGAACCTATGAAAGTTTCTGCAAGTCAAAGAGTGCAAGAGTTTAAAGAATTAAGAGTCCTTTAGTGTTAGCCGGAATGGTGCATTGTTCTGCCAATCTTCCCGGGAAGAGTTGTCCCTGAAGAGACAGAATATAGCCGTGCACGTGTCAAGCAAGAAGCACGAGGCCAATGAAGAGAAGATGGGGAAAAAAAAAAAAGAAGGAAAGGCATATTGCTGATGCCATTGTTAAGTATGATGAGGCACTCCACCCTAAAGGTGAGAAACGTCCCACTAGCACTAGAGTTTCTAGAGCAAAAGTTGTGCAAGCATTTCTTAAGAGTTGAACACCATTAAATAGGATGAAATGTTTCAGAGATCTGTTTGAAGAAGCAGGCTTCCCTTTGACATCTTCTACCCATATGAGCCAATCCATCCCTTTTGTGTTGGGAGGGGAATATAAATCAATATCCAAGGAAACACTGGGTAAGGAACTTTCTTTCACATTTGATGGAACAACTCAAGATGGTGAAGCCCTAGCTGTTCTGGCTCGTTTTTTTTCAAGACTGGGAGGTGAAAGTTAGGCTTGTGAGGTTTCAACTTGTAAAAAGTTCAGTTAACGGGAACGCGTTACCTCGCATTATAATTGAGGTACTCCACCGAAAGCTGAATGTTCCTCGAGGCTGCGTCTTAGCAGCAATGAGGGACAGAGCGCCAGTCAACACCAAGGCGTTACAAACGGTGTCTGTGTTGTGCCCAGAAATGCTTGATGTTGGGTGCATTTCCCACTTTCTAGACCGGGTGGAAACCTAATGCAACATTCCAGTTCTCACGCAGTTCATGACGACGTGGAATCTCATGTTTACTACAAGTATGAAGGGAAGAAGGATATGGAAAGAGTTATCCGGGAAAGCCATGCCACGGTACAATGCGACAAGCTGGTAGAGCTACTGGGAGTGTGCTAAAGTTGTGTTTGAGGAGTGGAGGCATATCACTACACTTTTAGTGAGCAACGACCTTCCCAGATTTTGATGCAAAATGCAGTACAGTTGAGAGTCGAGCTAGCATCTCTCATGGAACTGGAGAAGTTTGTGAAGGCAACCTACACTCTAGAGGGGGATGGTCACTTGATATTAGCTCTAAGCTCTTATTCACGCGCACAATTTCCCAGTTATCCTAGGTGTGGTTCAAGAACGGCTTCCTCTGAACATGTGCGACCATCAAAGATGGTACCAGTATGCCCTAAGGGAGTGTTTGACGCCTACCTTTCAGTATTTTCTGAACACTTTGGCGAGTGACTTGGTAAGTCTCCCGCACTACGAAAGTGTTCCGTGCTGCACAGCTTTTCAGTCCACGAGCACTCAAGGTATCTCGACCCACAGCTGCCGACGTCGAAAGGGTCAGAAATATGCCAATGATGTAATCCAGTCACTAAAAGATGAGCTCCCCTCTTACCTTGTGAAAGCTGCGGAGATTAATGATGCCTTTGCTATCCTTTCTGACTCCATTCGATGGTGGAAAGACGTCTCCCCTGACCTCTCATCATAGTCTTCCGCAGTACAGAAAGTAGTAGCGTTACAGCCATCATCTGCAGCAGCGGAGAGGGTCTTTTCGCAACTCGTGATCATGTTTGGAGACCAGGAATATGATGCCTTGGAGGACTATGTAGAGGCTGCCCGTATGCTTCGAGTTAATGATCATTAGTTCCTTGTACTGGTATGATTGTTTTGTATAATTGTATCAGCTTAACGACTGCTTTATATCCATGGTTGATAATCGTCTAAACATAGAAACTTTGCCACCTTTGGAGCTACAAGGGTTTTTTTTTAACGCCAATTTACGGTCACATAGTTCAAAGTCGGTATAGGATGTTTCCGCCATTTGTTAAGTTTTCAGTCTCAGTGGTTTCTTCAGGTTGCATTTTATTCTCTTAAAGTAGAAAATATATTTGTATTAACAGGAAGGATTGTTACTCTGTCATAGTCATAGTCCTCATACACATAATAGAAATACCAACTGTTTAATCCATTAGTGAGAAAACATTAAAATTTGCATCCATGTTGTTGTTGTTGTTTTTTTGAATTCCTTTATTACCATGCATACTACTAGAGTAGGCAATCTGTTACATACTATTCAGCTCCCACTGGGGAAATTTTTGGCCTAAGGGATTCACAATCGGCTTGACTTGTTATTAAAAAAAAAAACGAGATATTTCGAGATATTTAGACATTCTTTTTGAAAATTTCCCGAAAGATATTTAGGTGATTTTTCGTGATTTTTCTGCAAAGACTTAGCGATTCCTATTCGCTGGCTATTGACAGTTGACTCTGAAATGGGTTTTTCCTTTTCCATACGCTCGCTGAGGGTGTGCTTCTTTTCTTTTAACACTCATGCGGTCCAAAAAAAAAATCCTTGCCAAACTGGTGAATTCCAAAGTAAATTTTACTCGAAAAACCGATATCGTATTCATCGCTTCGTGATTCATGCGATATCGATTTTTAGTGTAAAATGTACCGTGGAATTCACTAGTTAGGCAATGATGAAAGCGAAGAAAATGATTTAATTATTAAAGCAGCATCGGAAACCTCTAAATGCGGACAATTCGAAAACCTTTTATTTTCACTAACCCTAGAGGCAGTAAGAATAATTATTATATGGCTTGTGTTTGTACCCGATATAACGCGCCCTCTGATTGGCTAATTGTGACTGAATTTTAGGACATTATTCTCCCATAATACCCACGGGCCGATTACGGGCTTGCAAAAACAAAGCAATAGGTAATTAAAAAGCCATATAATAAACTACCTACTAACCGAGCTAGCTCCAGCCGTACTGGGGAATATTGGCCCTCGGTCGTTTTGTAATGACCTCGCTGCGCTCGGTCCGTACTGCCGATTTTTCACACGAATAAAATGACTTGACACACTTGACAAGCTCTTAATCCCATAGTGTCCGGTACCTTGGTCAAAAATTCAGAGTAAGATCCTGATATCATCCAACGTTCTTGACATTGGCAAAAAAACCTATTTTAGATTACTTGGCTTACCAAAATTGCCTCACTTCAGAAAATGCCAACTTAAAAAATTGTGCTATAAGAGAAAATTGCTTACCTAGATAAGTGCGAAGACTAAGTATCAGTTTCGTTTACAACTTGCACTTCAAAACTACATCCATTTAATTAAAACGCAGTTTTCTTGACTTACTGTAATTTTTTTTTTTCAGGACATTTCTTGTTTGGTCATGTTCTGCATACAGCTGTCGTTTCAGACGAATTTCAATGTCACCTGACATGCCGGGGATCTAGCAAATGCAAGTCATTTAACATTCATCCTCCGGAATCTGGTGGCAGTGGACGAATTTGCCAGCTGAATAATGAAACAAGAGAAACGAAGCCAAGTGATTTTAAGAAGAAGAAAGGATCACACTATTACGGCCCAGTAAAGGTTGGATGAAGTTATTGTTTCATTTTAATGGAATGTACGGTTGAAGATTGCAAATTATTAAGAATTATTTATCGAATTCTTTGGAGCATTTCGACCGTCGCCTTTCTGATGAAATTTTTCTCATTTTAGATTTCCTGTGTTGATGTTTCTACGCATAAAAGATGGCACCAAAAAAGCAAGTGCAGCCACGACCCAACCCGTAAGTCGAATGTCAATTAGTCAATTAGCTCACTCGTTATAAGCCAGCAGTCACTAATTAGTAACTTGTCGTTATTGCATCATTTTTCTTACGAGTTTGTAAAGTTAAGCTAACTCTTACTGAACAAACTTCATTTCAGCGAAACGAGGAGCTAACCCTAATCATCCCGCCTTTTCGTGTAAGGACATATTAGACGCAGGCGACTCTGAAGGAGACGGGTATTACTGGATTGACCCAGAAAATAGTGGAAACCCCTTAAAAGTCATCTGCGACATGACTACCTATGGAGGTGAGATTACGATGCTCATTTAGCTGCCCTTTTGAAGTCACAAAAATGAGAGATAATAAACACATAAGCCAGTTTGCAGCATTATTTACACCAATCTGATGGAACTTCCTAAAACTGACAACATTAAGTCGTGACAATTTACCACTATTAATTGTTATATTTACTACTATGTTACTATTCATCACAATAAAAATGCGCTTGTCGAACTGTCTGTTTTTATTTTGTCTCTGACCTTGAACTGTTTGCTGTTGATTACTTCCAGGAGGCTGGTTACTTATCTCCAATATTGTGTCACAGACAACAAGTCCTCCCTTTAAAGTGCCATCAAATAACTCCTATCGTGGCATCGCAAGCGGTCAGATGGTCCTCAGTAAAACAGCCATGGCTCAGTTATGGGCGATTTTGCCATTCACTCAACTGCGATTCCACTGCAGGAAGCAAAAGGGACGGACGTTCCACGTGACAACTGCCGCTAATAGCTCTGGCGAAGATGTAGTCAAGTATTTCGCTGGTCAGACGGATGTCCAACCAAGCGCCTGCCAGTCATTTGTCAAAATGGAAGACGACAACTCCAAGTTGGCGCAACTTTGTAACAAATGGGGATTAGAAGGTCTGCAGTATGAAGTTGGCAAATGGGGGCACAATCGAATTGAAGACAGGTTAAACATCTACCCTGCCTTTGCTTATGATACTTATCACTGGCTAATTGATGAGTCATATCAGTTGTGCGATGATATATATCCTCATCGTTCTGGTTACCTTGCCGTGACCCCTGGTGATGACTTTTGGAAAATATTTGTTCGTTAAAACGCTTGTCCTTAATGGTCATCATCATTTCATTACCATGAAAATTGCCATGAAAAATGCGCTATATAAGTTTCAAATATTATTATTAAATTATTATTACCATCATTATCATTTTATTAATTTAAGATACAAATTACAGTGATAATCCTTCGCAACCTGCTGGTAGCAGGTAGTTGTTAAGAGTTAGGGATATCATTTATATATATATATAAAAGTAGAGGACCTAACACAGAACCTTGAGGGACCCCGCAGGACATTGTCGCTTTTTTATTTATCGGATACTTTCATTTCTAATTCAGTAGTTTGCACACGTCCACTTAAGTATGAAGAGAACCAATTGTTTACAACGCGTCTAATGCCATACTGATGTAACTTACTTAGCAAAACTGAGTGGATGACTGTATCGAATGCTTTTTTAAAGTCAATGAAAATTTATAGGTTATTAACAATGTATATTATATAGCTGAGTTTTTTTTCCCTTAGCAGCGCGCTCTCATTGGTTACTTCGAGGTCACATGACATCTAACTGTTTCTCGCCAAAAGACATGCACTGTTACCCTGTGACGTCATAGATTTTACACTGTTTCCCGCCAAAATACTCTGAGCGGGCAACAGTGTAAAATCTATGAAGTCAGAGGGTAACAGTGCACTGTTACCCGCGCTAATGATATTGACCGACGACCGCCGTTGCTGTTGCCGTTGAACGTTTTTCTTTTTGTGCTATGTAACAAATCACTTAGTGACCGGTCCCTCGGGAAACGGTTCATTTTGTTCCCCTCAATATTTCCCTCGGCTGCGCCTCGGGGAAACATTGAGATTCTCGGGAAACTAAATGAACTGTTTCCCAAGACACCGGTCATTAAGTGTTTAGTATTGCATATTGTGTGGAGTATTTATCTCTAAAACAATATTGTGATGTGAAAAGAATTTCGTTTTGGTCAAGGAAGATTTTAAGTCGCGTGAACATTACTTTTTCAAAAATACAATTAAAATTGGATAACAAAGAAATTTGTCGATAGCTTCCAGGGGCAGTCACATCATCGGATTTATAGACTGGTATAAGTTTCGCACGCTTTAGCTTAGAAAGGTACACACCCTCACTGAGTGACTTGATCATTATGTCAGCTAAAGGTTTGGATAAAATATGTCTTACATAACGTAGGATTGTGGTAACAATAGAATGGTGCTCTTGATCTTAAAGTAGATACACTTGGAGATTTTCAAATTGTGCCTTAAGCTCCTAACATTATTGTGAAGCAAAAAAAAAACACTTGAAATTGTCATCCGAAGAAGAAGACAACCGATTGCGTAGAGTTATAATTACTCTATATGCGTTGATTACAAAGATTAAGATCGGGATTTATGTTTTGACGAACATTCAATGTGAATAGGTCTAAGTCATATAAACTGAAAAGTTTCTCTTGATATTTCTTAGTAGGGATATCACTGGAGAGGGTGTTTGTTAAACTGGCCATGGCAGCTTAGAAGATCACTTACACCGTAATGCGGTAATTCTTGAACAGCCTGAAGAGACATAAAAAGCTGCACTTAAAAGTTATGAGATTACAGAATAGCTAACTTTATCTTGTTTCACCTAACAACCGCCTCAAATCGTCGATATGTTTTATCTTCACCGCCCTGGATTCCGCATTCTTTCTAAGGTAAATGCTGGAGTTTTTAATCCAGCAACACTGATACTGATGCTGCGCTTTAAACCTCGAGCTCTTGGCTTCGTAGAAAATCGATTGCATCCCTGGGGTGAGGTGATCAAAGATCCTAGCGTTCGATAAATTGGCACTTTCAGCAAGGCCAAGGTTTAAGGGCCCACAGACGGATTTTTCGCGCGTTGCTAGGGAAGTGAAATGTCACTTCCGGTAACTGACGTCATCATATCATGAGCTGACAAGAAAACCCACTCACAAGCAAAAGTCACCGCACAAACTGTTGTTTCCATCGAAGGTTTTTCCTCGCCCTTCCTAGCGCTCGTTCTCAGACCAACTGCGCATGCGTAAACGAACTGACTTCCGGTTTGAGAAAAAGTACCCAAATTGCGTAGCTCGGAGAGAAATTTAGAGTTTTCTTTTATTGGTCACGTGACCATGGGCGTGGTGTGATGATGTCATATTTAGGGTCATTGGCTTACAAAAGTTGGAAACTGACCAAATAATGCCAAATTCTCTCAAATTACTTAACCATTACATCCTTAGCAACGCACCGCAAAAAAATACGTCAGTGGGCCCTTAATTTCGCTGGGCGTAAGTTTTGAGTCTCATTTCGCAGATTAATCACCTTGTTTCTTGCCAATCACGTCGCCTAACGAATTTGCAAACAATTGGCTTTGGGCCGGTGCCAGCATGCGCTTCCCTTTTTGGAACGCCTTGTGCTACTATGTCGATGTCATGAATGATGATTTCAGCTCCATCTCCTGAAAAAGATTGACACTGAGGAACTAGTTTCTTCTGCTGATTCTTTTTTCGTTAATTTCCGGCAATGGGACGATTTTTAAGTTAAATTGTAACTGTACTCTTCTATTTCGTCGACGGCTTGGCCAATAGCATCAATCTTTTAGGTCAGTTTATCCAGGCGAGAACGAGCTTGCTTTAATTCGGCTGTCACTTGAGCTTGAACTAGAATAAGTTCATCATGTTCCTTACTTAAGAATTCAAGACTTTTGGCATTCTCTCTGATGGTGGACGGATCAGCATTTACAAGTCCCGACGAAGATAACGGTTGCATTTGATCAAATTTCTCCTGAAGTCTTTGCATCTTTTCAGATAACGATTCCACTTGGACTTTTAGCGCTTGGTTTTCCTTTTTAAGGACGTTAACTGGTTCCGGCATTGTCTTATTAACAAATATAACAAAAAAAAAAAAACGGAAGAGATTATAGAGCATTTAAACAAACGAAACACTGAACAACGGAGCTAATATTCATCTTCCATCTTGGCCAACCCACGTGACTAAGTTGATCGGAGCATCTTCTCGGTATGCCATGTACAATTTGAGCCTTCATACTTAGTTTGGACACTCAGATGATGTTCGGGTCTGTTCGCAGTTCAATGTTTCTTGTTATTTTTTTCTGTTTTGTTTTGTAAATCTTTTAAACTTGCGTATTTTATTTATAATCAGAACAGCTTCACATTTAAGCAGACCGGCAGGTACCAAAGGCTAATCTAGGCCGGTATGCTTTGGATAAGTAAATTGCAAGTCGTCGATTTATTTTTTTGTTTACACATTTTTTGGGAGA
>NC_090892.1:58866372-58888872 GCF_036669925.1 Montipora capricornis | reverse complement strand
CCAGGCCCACTCCTGAGAATCTGGATACAAATTGTTTCCTCTGGCCGCGCTTCAGCCCTTCGATGAGGGCCAGTCTCGTGCTTCTTATATTGCCTGCCTCGCTCATGCTCAAATAGAATTCTGGGTAATTCTGCCATTCCATGACAAGGGAAGACTAACGATTCTCATTTCATTGATTTTTTCATAAGTGTCGGGCCAGCCAGTCCTACCAGCGAAATACCGCATCGATTGAAGTTTTTAGCTTTCAAAACTTGCCCAAATTGTATCGGCAGGTCCTGGAATTCGTCCACAGAAAGGCCAGAGAGACAACTTCACTCGTGAACAGCCTTGTTTATAACACAACATTTTAGGCGTCCCAGTCTGAATGAAGCCATCTCTCACCTCTGTCTGTCTCGAGAAGACCAGACACGCACGGTTCTTACGTTACGTTTATGCCTGTAGAATCGTGAACTGAAATGTCAATTGCTGGTAAAGACCAGCATGTTAATTTTTTTGGTAGGCTAGGTATCGGAGAGCCGCAGAACATTTACGCATGCGCTGACGGAATGTTTCAACAAGAGAGAAAAACGCAGTACCTCCAGACATCCGGCGCTGGAGCGTCGTACCAAACGAGTCATCCCGGGATTTCGGCCCGTGCGATCGCTTTTGGACGCAGTTGGCCCTTCGCTGCTTTCTGCTACCGACCTTGCCTCCCGGTACGGCATTGAGGGAGGGATATGTCGGCCCCTAAACCATATAAGACAAATCCCACGCCTACTCACAGCTCCAAACCGCCCTTGTCAATTTAACGTAAGAATTCGATGGCTTAAATATACAAGGGAACAGTCATTTTATCTGACATGTGGTAAGCACTGAAGGTCGCAGATTACAAAGTGTGCGCACGCGCCCTACTGAACTTAAGATACATACATTTATCTCGAATTTCAGAATAACTACAGGAGCTAATGTCTTCGAGACATTACATTTGCAGCTGAAATACATAGCATATACAGATACATACTAAATACATCATGTTTAAAGATATATTCATTAAAAAGAAAAGCCGCTGTACAAAATGCGGCCCTGGATTCTCTTTTAAAACCGGTAAACTCAGTCATAGGTACGGATAAAATCAAGTAGCGCATTCCGCAACTTAGCTGATACGTGAGAAAAGAGAATTAAGACCAGGACTGGTTGTTGTAGGTTTATTGAGGGACAGAATGTAGTTTCCGCGGCGAAGATCATGCCTAACAAGAGGACGGGAGAGAAAACGTACTTTTCAGATAAGCAGAAAAACCCTTTTTTTTTCCAAGAAAAAAAAAAACATACTTTTTTAAAGTAATACGAGGAAATTTTGAATGCCCTTATTGCATAGAGATGTAGAGTTTGACTTTAGTCATACGAGGGCAGGTAATCTGCAATGATAAATCTCGTTATTCTCTTATTTACATTATACCGTTTCTTTGACACGAGCAATACAGCGAAATGAAAGCACAACTTTCTCGCAAATTTTCTATGATAAAAACTTGTGTTGAAATCCAAAATCTACGTTAACAGCACACACCAGGCCCACTCCTGAGAATCTGGATAGAAATTGTTTCCTCTGGCCGCGCTTCAGCCCTTCGATGAGGGCCAGTCTCGTGCTTCTTATATTGCCTGCCTCGCTCATGCTCAAATAGAATTCTGGGTAATTCTGCCATTCCATGACAAGGGAAGACTACCGATTCTCATTTCATTGATTTTTTTATAAGTGTCGGGCCAGCCAGTCCTACCAGCGACATACCGCATCGATTGAAGTTTTTAGCTTTCAAAACTTGCCCAAATTGTATAGGCAGGTCCTGGAATTCGTCCACAGAAAGGCCAGAGAGACAACTTCCCCTCGTGAACAGCCTTGTTTATAACAGAACATTTTAGGCGTCCCAGTCTGCATGAAGCCATCTCTCACCTCTGTCTGTCTCGAGAAGACCAGACACGCACGGTTCTTACGTTACGTTTATGCCTGTAGAATCGTGAACTGAAATGTTCAGATACATACTAAATACATCATGTTTAAAGATATATTCATTAAAAAGAAAAGCCGCTGTACAAAATGCGGCCCTGGATTCTCTTTTAGAACCGGTAAACTCTGTCATAGGTACGGATAAAATCAAGTAGCGCATTCCGCAACTTAGCTGATACGTAAGAAAAGAGAATTAAGACCAGGACTGGTTGTTGTAGGTTTATTGAGGGACAGAATGTAGTTTCCGCGGCGAAGATCATGCCTAACAAGAGGACGGGAGAGAAAACGTATTTTTCAGATAAGCAGAAAAACCCTTTTTTTTTCCAAGAAAAGAAAAACATACTTTTTTAAAGTAATACGAGGAAATTTTGAATGCCCTTATTGCATAGAGATGTAGAGTTTGACTTTAGTCATACGAGGACAGGTAATCTGCAATGATAAATCTCGTTATTCTCTTATTTACATTATACCGTTTCTTTGACACGAGCAATACAGCGAAATGAAAGCACAACTTTCTCGCAAATTTTCTATGATAAAAACTTGTGTTGAAATCCAAAATCTACGTTAACAGCACACACCAGGCCCACTCCTGAGAATCTGGATAGAAATTGTTTCCGCTGGCCGCGCTTCAGCCCTTCGATGAGGGCCAGTCTCGTGCTTCTTATATTGCCTGCCTCGCTCATGCTCAAATAGAATTCTGGGTAATTCTGCCATTCCATGACAAGGGAAGACTACCGATTCTCATTTCATTGATTTTTTTATAAGTGTCGGGCCAGCCAGTCCTACCAGCGAAATACCGCATCGATTGAAGTTTTTAGCTTTCAAAACTTGCCCAAATTGTATCGGCAGGTCCTGGAATTCGTCCACAGAAAGGCCAGAGAGACAACTTCACTCGTGAACAGCCTTGTTTATAACACAACATTTTAGGCGTCCCAGTCTGCATGAAGCCATCTCTCACCTCTGTCTGTCTCGAGAAGACCAGACACGCACGGTTCTTACGTTACCTTTATGCCTGTAGAATCGTGAACTGAAATGTCAATTGCTGGTAAAGACCAGCATGTTAATTTTTTTGGTAGGCTAGGTATCGGAGAGCCGCAGAACATTTACGCATGCGCTGACGGAATGTTTCAACAAGAGAGAAAAACGCAGTACCTCCAGACATCCGGCGCTGGAGCGTCGTACCAAACGAGTCATCCCGGGATTTCGGCCCGTGCGATCGCTTTTGGACGCAGTTGGCCCTTCGCTGCTTTCTGCTACCGACCTTGCCTCCCGGTACGGCATTGAGGGAGGGATATGTCGGCCCCTAAACCATATAAGACAAATCCCACGCCTACTCACAGCTCCAAACCGCCCTTGTCAATTTAACGTAAGAATTCGATGGCTTAAATATACAAGGGAACAGTCATTTTATCTGACATGTGGTAAGCACTGAAGGTCGCAGATTACAAAGTGTGCGCACGCGCCCTACTGAACTTAAGATACATACATTCATCTCGAATTTCAGAATAACTACAGGAGCTAATGTCTTCGAGACATTACATTTGCAGCTAAAATACATAGCATATACAGATACATACTAAATACATCATGTTTAAAGATATATTCATTAAAAAGAAAAGCCGCTGTACAAAATGCGGCCCTGGATTCTCTTTTAAAACCGGTAAACTCAGTCATAGGTACGGATAAAATCAGGTAGCGCATTCCGCAACTTAGCTGATACGTAAGAAAAGAGAATTAAGACCAGGACTGGTTGTTGTAGGTTTATTGAGGGACAGAATGTAGTTTCCGCGGCGAAGATCATGCCTAACAAGAGGACGGGAGAGAAAACGTATTTTTCAGATAAGCAGAAAAACCCTTTTTTTTTCCAAGAAAAAAAAAAACATACTTTTTTAAAGTAATACGAGGAAATTTTGAATGCCCTTATTGCATAGAGATGTAGAGTTTGACTTTAGTCATACGAGGACAGGTAATCTGCAATGATAAATCTCGTTATTCTCTTATTTACATTATACCGTTTCTTTGACACGAGGAATACAGCGAAATGAAAGCACAACTTTCTCGCAAATTTTCTATGATAAAAACTTGTGTTGAAATCCAAAATCTACGTTAACAGCACACACCAGGCCCACTCCTGAGAATCTGGATAGAAATTGTTTCCGCTGGCCGGGCTTCAGCCCTTCGATGAGGGCCAGTCTCGTGCTTCTTATATTGCCTGCCTCGCTCATGCTCAAATAGAATTCTGGGTAATTCTGCCATTCCATGACAAGGGAAGACTACCGATTCTCATTTCATTGATTTTTTTATAAGTGTCGGGCCAGCCAGTCCTACCAGCGAAATACCGCATCGATTGAAGTTTTTAGCTTTCAAAACTTGCCCAAATTGTATCGGCAGGTCCTGGAATTCGTCCACAGAAAGGCCAGAGAGACAACTTCACTCGTGAACAGCCTTGTTTATAACACAACATTTTAGGCGTCCCAGTCTGCATGAAGCCATCTCTCACCTCTGTCTGTCTCGAGAAGACCAGACACGCACGGTTCTTACGTTACCTTTATGCCTGTAGAATCGTGAACTGAAATGTCAATTGCTGGTAAAGACCAGCATGTTAATTTTTTTGGTAGGCTAGGTATCGGACAGCCGCAGAACATTTACGCATGCGCTGACGGAATGTTTCAACAAGAGAGAAAAACGCAGTACCTCCAGACATCCGGCGCTGGAGCGTCGTACCAAACGAGTCATCCCGGGATTTCGGCCCGTGCGATCGCTTTTGGACGCAGTTGGCCCTTTGCTGCTTTCTGCTACCGACCTTGCCTCCCGGTACGGCATTGAGGGAGGGATATGTCGCCCCTAAACCATATAAGACAAATCCCACGCCTACTCACAGCTCCAAACCGCCCTTGTCAATTTAACGTAAGAATTCGATGGCTTAAATATACAAGGGAACAGTCATTTTATCTGACATGTGGTAAGCACTGAAGGTCGCAGATTACAAAGTGTGCGCACGCGCCCTACTGAACTTAAGATACATACATTCATCTCGAATTTCAGAATAACTACAGGAGCTAATGTCTTCGAGACATTACATTTGCAGCTAAAATACATAGCATATACAGATACATACTAAATACATCATGTTTAAAGATATATTCATTAAAAAGAAAAGCCGCTGTACAAAATGCGGCCCTGGATTCTCTTTTAAAACCGGTAAACTCAGTCATAGGTACGGATAAAATCAGGTAGCGCATTCCGCAACTTAGCTGATACGTAAGAAAAGAGAATTAAGACCAGGATTGGTTGTTGTAGGTTTATTGAGGGACAGAATGTAGTTTCCGCGGCGAAGATCATGCCTAACAAGAGGACGGGAGAGAAAACGTATTTTTCAGATAAGCAGAAAAACCCTTTTTTTTTTCCAAGAAAAAAAAAACATACTTTTTTAAAGTAATACGAGGAAATTTTGAATGCCCTTATTGCATAGAGATGTAGAGTTTGACTTTAGTCATACGAGGACAGGTAATCTGCAATGATAAATCTCGTTATTCTCTTATTTACATTATACCGTTTCTTTGACACGAGGAATACAGCGAAATGAAAGCACAACTTTCTCGCAAATTTTCTATGATAAAAACTTGTGTTGAAATCCAAAATCTACGTTAACAGCACACACCAGGCCCACTCCTGAGAATCTGGATAGAAATTGTTTCCGCTGGCCGGGCTTCAGCCCTTCGATGAGGGCCAGTCTCGTGCTTCTTATATTGCCTGCCTCGCTCATGCTCAAATAGAATTCTGGGTAATTCTGCCATTCCATGACAAGGGAAGACTACCGATTCTCATTTCATTGATTTTTTTATAAGTGTCGGGCCAGCCAGTCCTACCAGCGAAATACCGCATCGATTGAAGTTTTTAGCTTTCAAAACTTGCCCAAATTGTATCGGCAGGTCCTGGAATTCGTCCACAGAAAGGCCAGAGAGACAACTTCACTCGTGAACAGCCTTGTTTATAACACAACATTTTAGGCGTCCCAGTCTGCATGAAGCCATCTCTCACCTCTGTCTGTCTCGAGAAGACCAGACACGCACGGTTCTTACGTTACCTTTATGCCTGTAGAATCGTGAACTGAAATGTCAATTGCTGGTAAAGACCAGCATGTTAATTTTTTTGGTAGGCTAGGTATCGGAGAGCCGCAGAACATTTACGCATGCGCTGACGGAATGTTTCAACAAGAGAGAAAAACGCAGTACCTCCAGACATCCGGCGCTGGAGCGTCGTACCAAACGAGTCATCCCGGGATTTCGGCCCGTGCGATCGCTTTTGGACGCAGTTGGCCCTTCGCTGCTTTCTGCTACCGACCTTGCCTCCCGGTACGGCATTGAGGGAAGGATATGTCGGCTCCTAAACCATATAAGACAAATCCCACGCCTACTCACAGCTCCAAACCGCCCTTGTCAATTTAACGTAAGAATTCGATGGCTTAAATATACAAGGGAACAGTCATTTTATCTGACATGTGGTAAGCACTGAAGGTCGCAGATTACAAAGTGTGCGCACGCGCCCTACTGAACTTAAGATACATACATTCATCTCGAATTTCAGAATAACTACAGGAGCTAATGTCTTCGAGACATTACATTTGCAGCTAAAATACATAGCATATACAGATACATACTAAATACATCATGTTTAAAGATATATTCATTAAAAAGAAAAGCCGCTGTACAAAATGCGGCCCTGGATTCTCTTTTAAAACCGGTAAACTCAGTCATAGGTACGGATAAAATCAGGTAGCGCATTCCGCAACTTAGCTGATACGTAAGAAAAGAGAATTAAGACCAGGATTGGTTGTTGTAGGTTTATTGAGGGACAGAATGTAGTTTCCGCGGCGAAGATCATGCCTAACAAGAGGACGGGAGAGAAAACGTATTTTTCAGATAAGCAGAAAAACCCTTTTTTTTTTCCAAGAAAAAAAAAACATACTTTTTTAAAGTAATACGAGGAAATTTTGAATGCCCTTATTGCATAGAGATGTAGAGTTTGACTTTAGTCATACGAGGACAGGTAATCTGCAATGATAAATCTCGTTATTCTCTTATTTACATTATACCGTTTCTTTGACACGAGGAATACAGCGAAATGAAAGCACAACTTTCTCGCAAATTTTCTATGATAAAAACTTGTGTTGAAATCCAAAATCTACGTTAACAGCACACACCAGGCCCACTCCTGAGAATCTGGATAGAAATTGTTTCCTCTGGCCGCGCTTCAGCCCTTCGATGAGGGCCAGTCTCGTGCTTCTTATATTGCCTGCCTCGCTCATGCTCAAATAGAATTCTGGGTAATTCTGCCATTCCATGACAAGGGAAGACTACCGATTCTCATTTCATTGATTTTTTTATAAGTGTCGGGCCAGCCAGTCCTACCAGCGAAATACCGCATCGATTGAAGTTTTTAGCTTTCAAAACTTGCCCAAATTGTATCGGCAGGTCCTGGAATTCGTCCACAGAAAGGCCAGAGAGACTACTTCACTCGTAAACAGCCTTGTTTATAACAGAACATTTTAGGCGTCCCAGTCTGCATGAAGCCATCTCTCACCTCTGTCTGTCTCGAGAAGACCAGACACGCACGGTTCTTACGTTACCTTTATGCCTGTAGAATCGTGAACTGAAATGTCAATTGCTGGTAAAGACCAGCATGTTAATTTTTTTGGTAGGCTAGGTATCGGAGAGCCGCAGAACATTTACGCATGCGCTGACGAAATGTTTCAACAAGACAGAAAAACGCAGTACCTCCAGACATCCGGCGCTGGAGCGTCGTACCAAACGAGTCATCCCGGGATTTCGGCCCGTGCGATCGCTTTTGGACGCAGTTGGCCCTTCGCTGCTTTCTGCTACCGACCTTGCCTCCCGGTACGGCATTGAGGGAGGGATATGTCGGCCCCTAAACCATATAAGACAAATCCCACGCCTACTCACAGCTCCAAACCGCCCTTGTCAATTTAACGTAAGAATTCGATGGCTTAAATATACAAGGGAACAGTCATTTTATCTGACATGTGGTAAGCACTGAAGGTCGCAGATTACAAAGTGTGCGCACGCGCCCTACTGAACTTAAGATACATACATTCATCTCGAATTTCAGAATAACTACAGGAGCTAATGTCTTCGAGACATTACATTTGCAGCTAAAATACATAGCATATACAGATACATACTAAATACATCATGTTTAAAGATATATTCATTAAAAAGAAAAGCCGCTGTACAAAATGCGGCCCTGGATTCTCTTTTAAAACCGGTAAACTCAGTCATAGGTACGGATAAAATCAGGTAGCGCATTCCGCAACTTAGCTGATACGTAAGAAAAGAGAATTAAGACCAGGACTGGTTGTTGTAGGTTTATTGAGGGACAGAATGTAGTTTCCGCGGCGAAGATCATGCCTAACAAGAGGACGGGAGAGAAAACGTATTTTTCAGATAAGCAGAAAAACCCTTTTTTTTTTCCAAGAAAAAAAAAACATACTTTTTTAAAGTAATACGAGGAAATTTTGAATGCCCTTATTGCATAGAGATGTAGAGTTTGACTTTAGTCATACGAGGACAGGTAATCTGCAATGATAAATCTCGTTATTCTCTTATTTACATTATACCGTTTCTTTGACACGAGGAATACAGCGAAATGAAAGCACAACTTTCTCGCAAATTTTCTATCATAAAAACTTGTCTCGAAATCCAAAATCTACGTTAACAGCACACACCAGGCCCACTCCTGAGAATCTGGATAGAAATTGTTTCCGCTGGCCGCGCTTCAGCCCTTCGATGAGGGCCAGTCTCGTGCTTCTTATATTGCCTGCCTCGCTCATGCTCAAATAGAATTCTGGGTAATTCTGCCATTCCATGACAAGGGAAGACTACCGATTCTCTTTTCATTGATTTTTTTATAAGTGTCGAACCAGGCAGTCCTACCAGCGACATACCGCATCGATTGAAGTTTTTAGCTTTCAAAACTTGCCCAAATTGTATCGGCAGGTCCTGGAATTCGTCCACAGAAAGGCCAGAGAGACTACTTCACTCGTAAACAGCCTTGTTTATAACAGAACATTTTAGACGTCCCAGTCTGCATGAAGCCATCTCTCACCTCTGTCTGTCTCGAGAAGACCAGACACGCACGGTTCTTACGTTACGTTTATGCCTGTAGAATCGTGAACTGAAATGTCAATTGCTGGTAAAGACCAGCATGTTAATTTTTTTGGTAGGCTAGGTATCGGAGAGCCGCAGAACATTTACGCATGCGCTGACGGAATGTTTCAACAAGAGAGAAAAACGCAGTACCTCCAGACATCCGGCGCTGGAGCGTCGTACCAAACGAGTCATCCCGGGATTTCGGCCCGTGCGATCGCTTTTGGACGCAGTTGGCCCTTCGCTGCTTTCTGCTACCGACCTTGCCTCCCGGTACGGCATTGAGGGAAGGATATGTCGGCTCCTAAACCATATAAGACAAATCCCACGCCTACTCACAGCTCCAAACCGCCCTTGTCAATTTAACGTAAAAATTCGATGGCTTAAATATACAAGGGAACAGTCATTTTATCTGACATGTGGTAAGCACTGAAGGTCGCAGATTACAAAGTGTGCGCACGCGCCCTACTGAACTTAAGATACATACATTCATCTCGAATTTCAGAATAACTACAGGAGCTAATGTCTTCGAGACATTACATTTGCAGCTAAAATACATAGCATATACAGATACATACTAAATACATCATGTTTAAAGATATATTCATTAAAAAGAAAAGCCGCTGTACAAAATGCGGCCCTGGATTCTCTTTTAAAACCGGTAAACTCAGTCATAGGTACGGATAAAATCAGGTAGCGCATTCCGCAACTTAGCTGATACGTAAGAAAAGAGAATTAAGACCAGGACTGGTTGTTGTAGGTTTATTGAGGGACAGAATGTAGTTTCCGCGGCGAAGATCATGCCTAACAAGAGGACGGGAGAGAAAACGTATTTTTCAGATAAGCAGAAAAACCCTTTTTTTTTCCAAGAAAAAAAAAAACATACTTTTTTAAAGTAATACGAGGAAATTTTGAATGCCCTTATTGCATAAAGATGTAGAGTTTGACTTTAGTCATACGAGGACAGGTAATCTGCAATGATAAATCTCGTTATTCTCTTATTTACATTATACCGTTTCTTTGACACGAGGAATACAGCGAAATGAAAGCACAACTTTCTCGCAAATTTTCTATGATAAAAACTTGTGTTGAAATCCAAAATCTACGTTAACAGCACACACCAGGCCCACTCCTGAGAATCTGGATAGAAATTGTTTCCGCTGGTCGCGCTTCAGCCCTTCGATGAGGGCCAGTCTCGTGCTTCTTATATTGCCTGCCTCGCTCATGCTCAAATAGAATTCTGGGTAATTCTGCCATTCCATGACAAGGGAAGACTACCGATTCTCATTTCATTGATTTTTTTATAAGTGTCGGGCCAGCCAGTCCTACCAGCGAAATACCGCATCGATTGAAGTTTTTAGCTTTCAAAACTTGCCCAAATTGTATCGGCAGGTCCTGGAATTCGTCCACAGAAAGGCCAGAGAGACTACTTCACTCGTAAACAGCCTTGTTTATAACAGAACATTTTAGACGTCCCAGTCTGCATGAAGCCATCTCTCACCTCTGTCTGTCTCGAGAAGACCAGACACGCACGGTTCTTACGTTACGTTTATGCCTGTAGAATCGTGAACTGAAATGTCAATTGCTGGTAAAGACCAGCATGTTAATTTTTTTTGGTCGGCTAGGTATCGGAGAGCCGCAGAACATTTACGCATGCGCTGACGGAATGTTTCAACAAGAGAGAAAAACGCAGTACCTCCAGACATCCGGCGCTGGAGCGTCGTACCAAACGAGTCATCCCGGGATTTCGGCCCGTGCGATCGCTTTTGGACGCAGTTGGCCCTTCGCTGCTTTCTGCTACCGACCTTGCCTCCCGGTACGGCATTGAGGGAGGGATATGTCGGCCCCTAAACCATATAAGACAAATCCCACGCCTACTCACAGCTCCAAACCGCCCTTGTCAATTTAACGTAAGAATTCGATGGCTTAAATATACAAGGGAACAGTCATTTTATCTGACATGTGGTAAGCACTGAAGGTCGCAGATTACAAAGTGTGCGCACGCGCCCTACTGAACTTAAGATACATACATTCATCTCGAATTTCAGAATAACTACAGGAGCTAATGTCTTTGAGACATTACATTTGCAGCTGAAATACATAGCATATACAGATACATACTAAATACATCATGTTTAAAGATATATTCATTAAAAAGAAAAGCCGCTGTACAAAATGCGGCCCTGGATTCTCTTTTAAAACCGGTAAACTCAGTCATAGGTACGGATAAAATCAGGTAGCGCATTCCGCAACTTAGCTGATACGTAAGAAAAGAGAATTAAGACCAGGACTGGTTGTTGTAGGTTTATTGAGGGACAGAATGTAGTTTCCGCGGCGAAGATCATGCCTAACAAGAGGACGGGAGAGAAAACGTATTTTTCAGATAAGCAGCAAAACCCTTTTTTTTTCCAAGAAAAAAAAAAACATACTTTTTTAAAGTAATACGAGGAAATTTTGAATGCCCTTATTGCATAAAGATGTAGAGTTTGACTTTAGTCATACGAGGACAGGTAATCTGCAATGATAAATCTCGTTATTCTCTTATTTACATTATACCGTTTCTTTGACACGAGGAATACAGCGAAATGAAAGCACAACTTTCTCGCAAATTTTCTATGATAAAAACTTGTGTTGAAATCCAAAATCTACGTTAACAGCACACACCAGGCCCACTCCTGAGAATCTGGATAGAAATTGTTTCCTCTGGCCGCGCTTCAGCCCTTCGATGAGGGCCAGTCTCGTGCTTCTTATATTGCCTGCCTCGCTCATGCTCAAATAGAATTCTGGGTAATTCTGCCATTCCATGACAAGGGAAGACTACCGATTCTCATTTCATTGATTTTTTTATAAGTGTCGGGCCAGCCAGTCCTACCAGCGAAATACCGCATCGATTGAAGTTTTTAGCTTTCAAAACTTGCCCAAATTGTATCGGCAGGTCCTGGAATTCGTCCACAGAAAGGCCAGAGAGACTACTTCACTCGTAAACAGCCTTGTTTATAACAGAACATTTTAGACGTCCCAGTCTGCATGAAGCCATCTCTCACCTCTGTCTGTCTCGAGAAGACCAGACACGCACGGTTCTTACGTTACGTTTATGCCTGTAGAATCGTGAACTGAAATGTCAATTGCTGGTAAAGACCAGCATGTTAATTCTTTTTGGTAGGCTAGGTATCGGAGAGCCGCAGAACATTTACGCATGCGCTGACGGAATGTTTCAACAAGAGAGAAAAACGCAGTACCTCCAGACATCCGGCGCTGGAGCGTCGTACCAAACGAGTCATCCCGGGATTTCGGCCCGTGCGATCGCTTTTGGACGCAGTTGGCCCTTCGCTGCTTTCTGCTACCGACCTTGCCTCCCGGTACGGCATTGAGGGAGGGATATGTCGGCCCCTAAACCATATAAGACAAATCCCACGCCTACTCACAGCTCCAAACCGCCCTTGTCAATTTAACGTAAGAATTCGATGGCTTAAATATACAAGGGAACAGTCATTTTATCTGACATGTGGTAAGCACTGAAGGTCGCAGATTACAAAGTGTGCGCACGCGCCCTACTGAACTTAAGATACATACATTCATCTCGAATTTCAGAATAACTACAGGAGCTAATGTCTTTGAGACATTACATTTGCAGCTGAAATACATAGCATATACAGATACATACTAAATACATCATGTTTAAAGATATATTCATTAAAAAGAAAAGCCGCTGTACAAAATGCGGCCCTGGATTCTCTTTTAAAACCGGTAAACTCAGTCATAGGTACGGATAAAATCAGGTAGCGCATTCCGCAACTTAGCTGATACGTAAGAAAAGAGAATTAAGACCAGGACTGGTTGTTGTAGGTTTATTGAGGGACAGAATGTAGTTTCCGCGGCGAAGATCATGCCTAACAAGAGGACGGGAGAGAAAACGTATTTTTCAGATAAGCAGCAAAACCCTTTTTTTTTCCAAGAAAAAAAAAAACATACTTTTTTAAAGTAATACGAGGAAATTTTGAATGCCCTTATTGCATAAAGATGTAGAGTTTGACTTTAGTCATACGAGGACAGGTAATCTGCAATGATAAATCTCGTTATTCTCTTATTTACATTATACCGTTTCTTTGACACGAGGAATACAGCGAAATGAAAGCACAACTTTCTCGCAAATTTTCTATGATAAAAACTTGTGTTGAAATCCAAAATCTACGTTAACAGCACACACCAGGCCCACTCCTGAGAATCTGGATAGAAATTGTTTCCGCTGGCCGCGCTTCAGCCCTTCGATGAGGGCCAGTCTCGTGCTTCTTATATTGCCTGCCTCGCTCATGCTCAAATAGAATTCTGGGTAATTCTGCCATTCCATGACAAGGGAAGACTACCGATTCTCATTTCATTGATTTTTTTATAAGTGTCGGGCCAGCCAGTCCTACCAGCGAAATACCGCATCGATTGAAGTTTTTAGCTTTCAAAACTTGCCCAAATTGTATCGGCAGGTCCTGGAATTCGTCCACGGAAAGGCCAGAGAGACAACTTCACTCGTGAACAGCCTTGTTTATAACAGAACATTTTAGGCGTCCCAGTCTGCATGAAGCCATCTCTCAACTCTGGTTTCTTTCAAAGGCTTGCCTTTACCCACAGTCCAGCTTAATGATGCCGGCCGGGTGGTTTCTGTGGACGAAGATGGTCTGACAAATCACGTACAAAAATGTGATAAACCTACCAGATTTTAGCGAACTTGAGCTCCCTCCGCCAAGATAACCGTTGACGTTTGTCACGTGATGTCGAACCCTGAGCCCACATTGACCCAAAACCGGGGAAGTTTGAATGACAACTTTTTATAAGGAGAATATTTAGACAGTTTGTCAACAAAAAAGGAGAAGAAAAAAAAAAAGAGCAAAGTTGCAAACAGTTAGCACTTAAAGGGTTAATATTTTACATCAACCATTTCCACGTAAACGCCTTCAGGCATATTTTAAATTATAATTTGGTGTTTCACTGAAACACCAAATCAGCGCTAGCTCACCGAAAATGCTTCAGAATGGTCTGAGACGCCGGCAAACATTAGAGAATAAATCGCAGCAAGAAGCCGGGTGACTTGATCATTTAATTCACAGAACATAACATTTTACGCCATTTAATAGACGGCGGGTCTAAAACACATGTCACATTCCACAGGTCACTCGTTGCAGATCATTGTTTTACCTTCTTGAAAGTAACCCAAAACCCTCAATTTGGCTAACCCTAGGCCTAAAAACCAACCTTAGGCCTAGGGTTAGCCAAATTGAGGGTTTTGGTTACTTTCCAAAACATAAAACAATGACCTGCAGCGAGTGACCTGTGTTTTAGACCCGCCGTAGATCCAAAACTGTAGTTCGCATACAAACCTTTGTAAACCGGGCGTCTTCGTGTCGACTTCGTAACACAAGAACTTACGAGACCACTATATAGAAGTCAGTACCTCTGTCAGTACGTGGAGTCGTAGGTTGTTTACCATTTATAAGCAGAAAACGGTTGGTACTAGGTTTGTTCAAATGGTAAGCAAAAACTTCCGAATGGGAAATTTAGTTGGGATAGGCGTGTACGATTTACAAAATTCGTTCAAGTTTGAGGCAAAATCATGGGAAGATGCCGGAATACGTTTTCCGTTTGTAAATTCCATTTGGGAATTTTGGACTACCTTTCAAGAAATCCCGTTTTCTCTGGAAAAAAAAAGGCTTACCATTTACATTCCAACCAAAATTTCCGGATTTTTTGATAAGTGGTATAGGCCATTTCCGAGTTGCTGTTTGTCTCGGTTTCGAAGTGAGTCTTGGTGCTCAACTGTTGTAAGGGAAATGAGTTTGATTTGCATAAGAATACGCAACTAATTTCCCTTTGAATGGTTGTGCACCATGACTTTGAACTGAGGCATTGCAGCAACTGTATCAACCGTAACGCAATCCCGTAACACCTGTCCCTTGTCCCAGTGGGTCGCGTGTAGTTTCGTGGTCAGCGGCATCAATTTCGCTGAAAACGAACAAGACCCAACAAGACCCAACAATCCGCAACGAGACTGCAAACAATCTAAAACCATGTGATAGAGGCCTTCAAATCCAACAAATAATACATAAAACTCAACGAGCATGCTTCTTGGCTTAATTTTCGTAGGTGTAGCCGTATCTGTTGGCGCATTTATCTTAGATGTTTTCGCGAACAAGAAGACCGACATTAACGGATCTCATGTGGTGGTATAATTTAATAAGCTACTGTACACATCTGCTATGCCTTCTTTCAGCGTAGCGAATGCTTCGGTAGAATAGCAGAATATTGCTTTCCCTACCTGTGTTTAGGTCACCGGTGGAACAAGTGGTATTGGAAAGGCTTTGGCTATTAAACTGGCGAAATGTGGAGCTAGTGTGACCATTTTGGCCAGGAATATGGTGAGGTTTTGTGCATGATAAAAGAATGTTAATAGCGAGATAAAAATGATCTGATGTGCTGGAATAAGTGAGTTAACAGGTCCACTTTCAGTCTGGCTAAGTGGTTCTAAGCCCACTTTAGTGCTTACCTAATACTGGGTCAGCTCGTACAGTGTTACATATATGTTACCTGGATTTATGTTAATGCAGCCTTTAATTAACTTGGCTCATTATCAAAGAAATGTGTTACTAAGGGACCACAACAGAATTTTCCCAGATGTGTCTGTGCGTTTTCATCAGTTACATTGAGCTTGCATGATTTTTTTTGTGAATGCATTGTTCAAAGTGGATGTGCAGTTTAGCTGTCAAGGTGGTTGACAGGTATTCCACTTTCACTGTGTTCCACGAGGGATAATGTATACCAATCATGTGGATTGTACAATTTAGAAACCAGTCACTTAAGTACCAGTCAATGTCCTTTGAGTTCGCATTTGGGCCACCTTCTACATCTATCACAACTTATACGACATCTATCTGTGTATATGGAGTACTATTTCGAAAACGAGTGTAAGGGTTTCATCAGGTTTCCAAACGCAAGAAAGCATTTGAGGCCACAGGCCAAATGGTTTTGTTTTTGAGCGTTTGGATACCTGATGAAACCCGAAGCACAAGTTTTTTGAAAATTGCACGTAACTTCTCCATTAACAAAGGAAATTATAATTTTGAACAATCTCTTTTCTCAAGTCAAACAGTTTTGTACAGCTCATGGTTGCTCAGAAGCATGTGAGAGCTGTGAGCAAGCACTTGTTGCCTTTAATTGATTTCAAAACAGGTCTGTTTGAATTCTTCAGTTCAAACCACATGTGTTTGAAATTATTGAATTCAAACCATATGTGTTTGAAATTCATTTTAATAGTGAATCTGTGAACAAGTAGTGTTTCATTGGGTTTCAAACTCCTCCGCATGACCAGAATGGGGTGATGCAATTGGCTTATTAACCTATGAATTATTAAGTAGTTTGAGAAGTTCAGTTTCAACCAATGAAGACATTTAATGTACCTGAATAGTGAGAGGAGGATGTCAGTCACCCAGGTGCCTCATTTTTATAAACAATATGGTTTAGTATACATGATATCATGAACTACGGGTACTATCAGACACACGCATGTCCATTTCCCCAATGAGGGACACTTAACTCCAGATAATTGAATTATTTTATGTGTCAGTGGGGACCTGGTCTGGTTGAGGTTGTTTTGGGTTAGCTAGCCTTTGTTGGTCAGTGTCCATCAACATGCACCCTGGCAACAGGTGTCAGGGCCATAAGGTCTAAATGCTTAAGTCTTGCTTATTTTATCTGTTGGCTTTTTTTCTTGTCATTTCTGGTGAAATTACTTGAAGAGCACTGGCTCAGCAAACTTTCAATGCTGATACTTATAATAATACAATTATTTTATTTGAATGTGCCCCTGTGATAAAAAAAAAAAAACTTCTTGTTTTTCCTTCAGATTTTGAACATGTGTTTGCACCTGACTGGCTAAATTTTGCTGTTTGATTTTTATCCAAAGGCCATTTGCTTTGAGAATAAGTTTCAAATTTCATGGTCCACCATTACTCACATTCAGAACTGACCGATTGGACCTCAGAAGGTTGGATCCACGGAAATGTGACGTCAAAGGTTCACTAGCTTGTAATTTCAGCATGTGACTGCAGCTATGTTATATATATAATATATGCAAAACATGAGTTTAAAAGTCTGAAAGCCAAAAACTCCTGTGCTCCATATTAATTCTGTGGTGTACATTCACCAGCATTACATTGTACATTCTTAAACTAATGAGTCTAAAGTTGACGTTATTTTCTCATCGATCCAGCTCTCTCAAAATCTTATTTAAAAAAAGTTAGTAATGGCTGACCATTGAATAGGAAAATTCCACTTAAATAAACAGGTGTCTTTTTGAAATCAAGTCTTAAAACTTTGGTCGCTTAGTGTTTAGTTAACATAGATTTGACATGCAATGGAAAATAAGAATTGATATTTTGGTCACAGGGGCACTTGAAATCAGAACTTCTAGCTTAATTTGCGCATTAGTGCAAGATCAAATTATCTTTTGTACATTTTAGGAAAGACTGGAAGAAACCGTAAAAGAAGTAAAGAAGCATTTAGCTCCAGACAGAAAGGTCTCCATTTATAATTATATTATTTACAACATAGTTACTATCAATTGTGCACGTACATTGTAATTTTTGTATCCAGCTGCTTACTATTGACAGAAGTACTCTAACTTCCAAATTTTTTGTTTGCAGTAAATTTTGGCACCAGTGTATACTTAATGATAACCTATTGTGATTAAATTGCTTCTAACCAGGACACACTATTATTTTGTGTAAAGTTGAAAACACTTGCAGTCATTTGTCCTACTGCTTGGGTTGGTGAGAGGCACATGGGGTCTCTCCTTGAGATGACATCACATTAAACTAACATCTTCCCTGCATTTCAGTCGTAAAAGAATGTTTTTCTAGCTATGAGTTGTTTGTAACATCATCTTAGGTGTTACAGTGTATTACCCATGACCCTCTCTAGCTTATCACAATATGAGTGAAAAATGACTTTTTCTGTTTTAGGGCAAGTTTAAATGGTAACATTCCAAAACGTGTTTGCTATAGGTAAAGAGATAGTGTATATTTCAACAAAGACAACTATTTAAAATTCAGGGCATTTAAAAATTAATGTGTTTGTATGTACTAGGCGAGCAGTTATGTATACAACGATTGAATTTGCTCGTATTACATGTACATCGAAATGATGTGACAATGACAGTTGCATTCAAACTCAAAGACTTGATAATACTTGTATTTAAGTGTGCACAATCATGTTACAGATAGTGATCTAGGTACATATGTCAATTCATTTTTATTCAATGTCTCACGCAGGTGTTAGCCCTCTCTGTGGATATTGCTAGAGATGCAACAGATGTAGAAAACACCATAAACCAAGTTAGTTTTGTTTGTTTAGTGATAATAATAATTTGTGAATCCTTCCCCTCAACTTTTAAAGTCCTCGTGATCCTTGTTAATTTTTTCTCCTTTTTTAACTTTTTGTTTAAATATCTATAATTATTATAAATTATGCTAAAACTTGTTGCCGAGCCAGTTGGATCCTGGTAACTAATGTCAAGAATGAACTTATGTTGAAACATTCACTAGCATTCGAAGGGTATTAAACTACATTGTATCATCTGACGTTTTCTGTAAAGGCTTTATTAGCTCTTGATTTTCAACAAGACTTAACACTTTGCACATTTCTTTCTGAAGAGGTGAAAACAAGTTACTTCTTTGACGTCATTAGTTTGGCTCAGTCAAAATTTTTTGCATATAATTATTATTTCAAAGGCCTGCTAAAACATGTGGATACACTATATGGGGGAAAACAAATTATTGAAGTACTACTCTCCTGACACTATAGATATTTACAATAAACAAAAAGTTGACAAACAGGGGAAAAAAGGTGTCACAGGGACTAGTTTTATGTTTGTGAGGATGGTATTTAGCAGCTGCTTTATCACTAATATCTGTCATTTCTTCTGTTTTATGAGTCAGGAAAATATGCAGAGGATGCGGATTTTAGGGATCCATATGCACATATCGATCATTCTGTGCTTTTTACATGTACTTCTTGGTCCTGAGGCAAGTCCGAGAAGTACATTGTATTAGTCACCCACAAACCACTCGGGCTGGAGCTTATACTGGTCTCTGTACGTAGCATGAAGAGAACATCATGGGATACCCCCAGCAGTACATCCCAGAGGTGTACATGTAGCAAATAATTAGCCTAAGGTCACTCTCTCAAAATGTTAGCACAGGCCACAAAAGTATAAAATATGGAATTTTAGAGTAACAGAGAATTCTATTTTATAGCCGAACCCTGCACACCGATTGGTAAACAAGAAGATCTTTTAGTTCTTATAACCGCACTTTAGAAAAAATTTATCTGTTTTTTTACCATGACTATAGTTGCAACGTAGTGCACATTCCAAAACAGACCTTGTTGATTCACTGAGTGACTAAATTAGGTCCACACAAAATCACCTCATCAATATGTAGCACAACAACTGACAACGACTGCACACAATCTTATTGCACCATCACTTAATATAATAGCCGTTGTGAAAACTCCGATTGCACCATCAGTCGTAGTTGTTGTGAAATTTCCGATGATGTAATGGTCTTAATTAATCTGGACCTTTCTTCGGATATGTATGGGTATGAACGATACGACAGTAACACTTAGTCTATTAACAACTTACAGTTTTCTTTCTTAAAAATCATGATTAAATTTAATTGGTTTTTTACATGAGAAAAGGGCTAGCAATTGAAAGTAGTCACACGTGTCACATCATTCAAGAATTACGTTATCCACAGCTATCTTTAGCACGGTGGTTAATATTTCCCTACCAATGACAGTTGCAACGTTGACACATTCCATGAATGACGTAATGGCTTTTTATGTATTCAATACTCGCTTCTAATCAAGCACTTCTGTCAATAAATAACACAAATAGGCAATATATTTTGTATTAAAATAATAAAGAGTGGAATATTCATAAGATTTTAAGTACATTAACATGTTAACAGCTTTTGGTGAAAAAACATCATAAACTGCGTGATTCGAAGTCCCACTGACTATATGGCCGAGTGGAAGTTTAGGTCTGCTCACCGACAAAACTAAAAAGAAAAAAAAAACAACGGGAAGAGCAAGAACCACCCTCGGCCCATGGCCTTGCAGTTAAAAAATATGGTAACCCATGCCATCTGTGAGAAAATTTGGTTTTGGTCACCGTACGACTTTACGTACATTCACCACAGTGACTCCATGTATAACAATGTGACCATTATCACATGACCATTTTGCATTGTAGGCTCAAGTTTTAATAGAGCTCATCAAGGTGGCCATACTCGGGCCACTTGTACAGTGTACATCTTTGATATTGGACATCCATGGTATTGTTAATTAGCACATGTCTGTCAAAATAAGGAGTCTGCTGACCAGTATCATGTGACCATATCGTGGGCTCAAGTTCAGAGCTCATCTATCTCTGATGTCCAGCTGTTTTTTCTTTAAGTTATTAGTTGACTGCAGACCAGGTACTGGGTTTCAATTGCATTGCAGGCTCAAGCCAGGTTACCTGTAACTTGATCATTGTAAGTTAGTCTAAGAATAAATAACCCAGGAGTGCAGCTTTTAGGTTCAGCTAAATCTTGTTATTAGCTGTTACAAGGAAGAACAGAAACATTTTAGCCAATATATGCATTACTCTCCTCTTTCTTACTCGCTAATGCAATGTACATAGTATAGTTCAGGCTACTGATGAGGGAAGATTGAAGCATCTTTATTCAGTCTGATTTCAGTGACTTGCAGTCTTTACATTCTCTTTCAACAAGTGTGGTTTCACTGACTGATATTACTATAATGAATACATTTGACTTCTGCAGGCATGTGAAAGTCTTGGTCCAGTAGATATTTTCATAAACTGTGCTGGTTTTGCTGTTTGTGGACTGTTTGAAGACACCTCAGTGGACAATTTTAAGGTCTGTAGCATCTGTAAGGTGCTCAAGCCTTTTTTTATTATTATAATTATATTAAATTTTTCTATATCCAACTAGAGAAGTACATCCTAGTACTCCTTTCATTTGCCACAGACTATGCGAAGTCCACAATTATAATAATTATCAATCATTTATTTCTGATATGGTTTGAAGAAAATTTGGAAATTATGCAGCAATTGCAAGTCAATACTATGCGGCAAGAAAGGTCTCACTATTATATGGCAAATTATGCAGTTTCGTTTTAGGTAATGTACCCGTGTTTTGTTTGGTCTAAGGGGAGCACAATCCATTTCTTGTTGTTCAAGAACATATTAAAGCACAAGGGAATGATGAAAACATCTGAAATAACTCATTTGTTGCCCTATTTTAAATTATTGAAATCAAGATGTAATTTTGCCCATTTTATAGTGACTTATAATATAACAGACAAACTTTTGTAGACCAACCACAACTGTACATTGGACGAATTGAACAAAACAACGTACTGTACCATCGTCAATGTAAATGCAATATACGATTTGTGGCGATTTTAGGTTTTTATATGAAATGGCAATATCGCATAATATTATTAAAAACTGAACTTTGCATATCAGATTGGCTCGCCGGACACAGGCTATCAGTTCATATACCTGCTGTACCTAATGTGGTGAAGGAACGTGTCATCAATAAAGCGAGCTGAAACATTTTTGCAACTCTGAGAAAAAAATGGCCGACAAAAGCCGTTTTGAACCGGAATTGCCCTAGGCAGAAATCGATGAGTCAGTGGAAGAGTTGTTGACCCTAGAGATTTTAATAAACAATAGACCTTATTCATTATTGGCGGGCACATTTATAACTATTATTTTTTTCCACGTGCAAATTAACCTGCCAAGCCTCATTTTAGAGCAAGAATTCTTTTTAATTCAATGTATATTATCGAGGCTTGGAAGGTTAATTTGCACTTCGACAAAATAATTTATTTATAAGGCCGCCATTTATGAATAAGATCTATAATAAATTAGTATTCTACTCGGGCTTGCTGGATGTAAAATGATTGTAAACAATTCTGCACTACAGGCCTCATTGGTTATGTACTCTATTATTTTTTTTTTTATTAGCTTTGCCCTGGAGAAATAAAGAAAAAAAAATAATAAATTGAAGATATACAAATACAGAAAATACAAAGATAACAACACACCAATAGTAACTTAAATTGGGCAGGGACACCGCAACAGCTAGAGCCAATTACTGCGGACCCACAAGTGCGCCCTCGCAGAATAATAATATTGTTATAAATCAGAAGCCCTGATTGAAGAACCCTTTCACCCCAAAGAGTGACACTTAATTAGATCAATTTACTTTGTCTAACAGCAGATCATTGACTAGACAG
>NC_090892.1:58798872-58856372 GCF_036669925.1 Montipora capricornis | reverse complement strand
AACCTAACACTAGCAAATCAACCAGGCCCCAGTTGTTTAAAGGCTGGATAACTTAAAGGGGCTAGGTCACGCAATTTTAGGCAATTTCAGCACTGATCAAATGGTCATAGAATTAACTAAAATATCAAAATAACTGTTCAAAACTATAGAAGAACTCTAACAAAACACAGGGAAGCCAAGAAGGGACATGGATGGACAAAACTGGAGAGGATTGAAATGGATTGAATTTGGGTGAATTTGAAAAACGTCGGCCCACCTTTTTTCAAATTTATATCAGTCTATATCAAAATGTCATTTACACAGCTGGAAAATCATTCTCAGTTGTTATGTGGCCATGGTTTTGAAAATGAAAGACTCTTGCTCTGCCAATTTGACGTTTAGAGCTCATAATTAACAAAATTAAACAAAATTACGTAAAATAGCGTGACCTAGCCCCTTGAATCTAGAGGATACCGGTAATTATTAGTCACTTTCCAGAGAATAAAATTTACTACACGTTAACCGTTGACCAAGGTTTTCACACACGCCTTTACTTAGATGCACTTTAATAGAGTGCATATTCATATAAGTGGGCAAATACTTAAATCTTGTGCAGATTGAAACTGCTGGATAGTGACTTATCCACCAGATAAAGTTATCCGCTCTTTGAACAAGTGGGGCCTGATCTTTAACTTTTGGTGGTGGCGGCAACATTAAAATTTTTTATAATTTGTCTCCACGCTCATTTCAGGACACAAGTGTGTACATTTGAAAGTCGTTCGATTTCATGTTGAACTTTGCAATCCAACTGCCCTTTCTTTTGATTTAACTGTCTCCTGAATTGGAGGGGAGGGGGCTGCCTCTACTTGGCTGTATACAAGAGTGCAGCTTAACATAATGTTCTTGTGTGGCTTAATTGTCATTATTTTTTTTAATATGTATTGGTTGTCATTTCCAGCCTGAAGAGACCCATGAGATCAGCAGTTCTGCTGGGCTTTTTACACCAGATCAAGTAGCAACCAATATAGTGTCTGGAATTAAGGTACTAACTGTTTCCATTGGAACTTTTCCAACC
Source organism: Montipora capricornis (assembly GCF_036669925.1). Classification (NCBI taxonomy): domain Eukaryota; kingdom Metazoa; phylum Cnidaria; class Anthozoa; order Scleractinia; family Acroporidae; genus Montipora; species Montipora capricornis. The sequence continues at coordinate 58,855,318 of NC_090892.1, read as the reverse complement.
ATTGCTCAATGGGAATTTGCAGTCGTGAATTGGTCGGCTCACACAAAAAAGGAGAGCAAAGGAACTTAATTTATTATGTGTCTACTCTTCTAAGGCCAGAGCACTATTATTTAAATTGGTGACACTGTCAACTGAAATCTAAAAAATAATGCAAATTAAATCAAGTGTTGGTTCTTGAGGAGAGGGGAAAACCGAAGTACTGCACCCGGAGAGAAACCTCAGGATGCAGAGTAACCAACAAACTTAACCAACATATGACGCTGAGTCTCGGAATGGAACCCGAGCCACATTGGTAGGAGGCGAGTGCTCTCATCGTAGCACCATCCCTGGACTAAAGTTTCCCGTCCAAAGACATCAGAACGTCCAATAAGGAAGTATGGATTTCGAACCCTTGCAGTATTGTCCTATTGTAGTTTCCATGGACAGGAAACTTTGGTTCGGTGGTGAAACTGTATGTTGTGACACCTAGTTGTATAAATGAGGACATGTCTCAGTTACATACCGTACTGTTAGTGTGGGGGACTGTCATACTAACGTTGAAATTGCCCACCCTCCCTCCAAGGTGGATTTACAACTTCCTCGGCTCTGACTGTAAACGAAAAACAAACTATTAATAAGCAGAAGTTTTTTGGATTATACAGGTGTGGCCCTAGCTGGGAAAATCAAACAATACGTAATCAAGAGCTTAGTGTTGTGCGCTATAAAAGGAGCTGATAATTTTTCAAGGTTTGGTTCGTCAGTTAGTTTTCGTATGTATTCGATCGTATTTAAGAAAGTTCGACATTGAGCATTTTTCGCTGGAATTATCGTTTCGTGTCCTTTCGTTTTGTTTCGAAATGGCTTCGTTACTGCGCCTTTCAATGACATGCGGTTAACCGACAAATGCGTTTTTCGCTACCGTCAATTAAATGTTCGGCGGCTCCTCCGAGCTTCCGACTACTGTCGAGTGCGCAGTAATAAAATCACATCGTTGAGTCCACTTCAGTCAACATAGTCGGAAGCTGGGAGGAGCCGCCGAACATTTGATTGACGGTAGCGAAAAACGCATTTGTCGGATGACCTTTGAATTTAAGAGTCCGCATGTTATTGAAAGGTGCAGTAATTCTTTAGGTCGTCGAGTAGGTTTTACGTAAAAAGTAAGTTTAGACAAACGTTTTGTGAAATACCCCGCGCCGTGGCCGTGTGGTACCCACCTCTGCGGACCTGGGATCGCATCCTAAGCTCGTACGTGGGCTGACATTTGTCAATCTCAATCTTACTTTGATGGTTTTTCTCCGGGCGCTCCGGTTTTCCCTGCCTCAGCAAAATCTCCCTCATTCATGAGTCGTGTTGTAGGGCCGAGCGCCTAGCCGGTGCCTAGCGAATTTGGATCCCCGGTACAAATCCACCTGCGCATTTGGACGCCCGACGCAAATCCGACGCAAATCCGCGAAAATGGGTCCATATCCGCTAGCGGATCTGGATCAGGGGGTCCAGCACACTGGCAGCACAGTTCCATTCGTCCTACTTGCAAAGTGATTTAATAAAACAAAGTATCTGTCTTGCTGAGCTGCGTCCTTTAATAGCAATTCAGTCTCTGGGGTGCAGGGATGGCGCAGTGGTGAAAGCACTGGCTTCCCACCAATGTGGCCCGGGTTCGATTCCCAGATCCGGCGTCATATGTGGGTTGAGTTTGTTTGTTCTCCACTCTGCACCGAGAGGTTTTCTCCGGGTACTCCGGTTTCCCCTCTCATCAAAAACCAACATTTGACTTGATTTGCGTTAATACTCGTTAATACCCAATTAGTGCTCCAGCGCTAGTTCGACTAGACACTTAAAGTTCCTTTCTGACTGCAAGAAATAGAGGATATTGGGGGTACGAATTTTATCAGATTCGAGTGCTGAAAGTATCTCGCTCACTCGTGAGAGATACTTTTAGCACGAGATTAGTATCCCTGCGCGGCCATGTAATGTTCTGTTTATTATATAGATATTGACAAAATGTCCAGATTTAAAACAACTTGTTTTATTCATTTTCGAAATGATGAAAAAGTGGTCACCAACCGCTAAAACACGCATGTTGTGTAACATGAAACAAGATATGAAAGTTATAAAAACAAATCATGATATAGTAAAAATTTTGCAAAAAAAATGTTAATGTAGTAGAGAAGAATTATATTAGAGCACAAAAGTGTCTTCAAGAGAAAATTAGGGGACAGAGAGGGAGGCTCCCGGTCCAGCCCTTGGGATATGTCATGTCCACGAAAGTTATTTTTAGACGAGTGGAAGTCTTCCCAGACGTCCGCATGCAGGTCAAGCTCGGTCTGATGTTTTAAAGAAAAGCAAAGATTTCATGTAATGGCGCACGAAGTGGACTTGACGTTTGTGTATGCGGACGTCTCGGAAGACAGACTTCCGCTAGAACAAAGACTTTCGCTCGTCTAAAAATAACTTTCGTGGACATGACATATCCCGGCCAACGCCATGAGCCTCCCTCTCTGTCCCTTCATTTTCTCTTGGTATCTTACAATGAAGAGGGAGGTCGCGTTTTCTTGGCCTATCGTGTTGGTTACCATGACGACACCTATATTCTCACATGTGAACCAAAAAGTGATATGTTACTGCGCGCGGTGAAGATATGATTTTTTAGTAGAAGGAAAAATCCTGGTATTTCATCAGTATCTATATAATAAAGGGCGATTAGCAAGCCAGATATTTATTATTAGTAGTAACATTACATTGATGATTATCGAAAATTCTCTGCGCTGATTGGTTGCTCTTGAGGTGACTATTACGCGATAATCACCTAGCGGTTTTTTTACAAAATGGCCGCAAGCTGTTTCGTCGAGGTGACAAACGAAGAAATTTAATTGTTTTAAGGAAATGCATATTTTTTCAAATAATCAACTATGTAATTTTACTATTTGAAAACAGTTATTCACCTCAGGCTCGTTAAATATCGTTGAATAAAAACCTTAACTTGGTCTCGGTTTTTATTCACCCGATATTCAGCTCGCCTACGGCGAACAACCTGGTTCTGGTCATTTTTTTCTCATTTGCAGTACAATATATGCGAAATCTATCATGTATGTGAGGCATTTTCAGGCTATTTTGTAGTTTTAACCCGAAATTGCCTCGCACCATATTAGATTACAAACTAACCGTGAAAAGGGCTATTGTTAATTATTACCCCAATGAACTTGGACCGTCTCATTTATAAAAAGCACATACCAGTGATAAACAATAGGGAACTTAAGCAACGACAACGGCGACGGCAACGAGAACGTCACAAATGTGCATATTTAGTAGGCAAAAACAATAGCTTTGCACGCCCTGCGCGTGCGTTTTTCACTTTTGTCCATTTCTTTGCCGTCGTCAGCAAAACAACAACGTGAAATAGTCAAATTTTAGGTTTTAAGGAGAACGTCAGCACTTGACGCTAAAGTTTCATTTTCTCCCCTAAATTAAGCGCCGTTCCGACCAATGTCATTTTTGAGGAAATACCACACCCTTGCCATATAAGAAGGGTTGACATGTTTACAAAGTGATTACTGTTACGAGTTCGTGTGTTTTGAGGAAAGGTAGTTTGCAACTAAACTGAACGCAGGGTTGTCGGAACAACAACAAGAAGATTTATTCCAAAAATGAACGTAGTTGCCACGAAGTAAAACTCTGAACAACACGTACTGAATAAACTTACACGGCCTCCGCCAACTTGAATGCACACAGCTTCTTGTCACACTTGACTAAACACGGCCAACGCCAACTCTCTTCGCTTGTGAAAAACTAGTTAGAAAAACACTCCGCTTGGACTCGTCTACTTATATACTCTGACAATAAACTTCTAGAACTTTCTAAATTAGTAATGAATCTAATTATAGTAAGATTACAAAACACACCGATTTAGAAACGCTTACGTACAAACCTAAGTATAAACAAACTACGAACTCTCGCGAAGCTTCTAGAAAGTAACACTTGTCACGCAATATTATTTTTCGTAACATAACCCCCTCTTGAGAAGAAATTTCCTAAATTTCTACTAACAACGAAAAATTAGTTAGATAGTACCAACTAAGGAGGCAGTCCAGTGTCTCTTAAGTTATTCCTCTACTCTGCTTAGATAATCGGCTCCTACATTCTCAGATCCCTTGATAGCCTCAACTCTGAAGTTGTAACTCTGAAGAAACATAGCCCAACGCATTAGGCGTCCATTAGCAAACTTCGCACTGTTCATGTACTTCAGTGGCTCGTGATCTGTTTGTAGCACAAAGGGAACTCCATACAGATAAAGATGAAACCTTTTGAATCCCCACACAATGGCTAAACACTCTTTTTCGATGGTTGAATAATTACGCTCTGCACTTGACAATTTCTTACTTGCGTAGCAAACCGGGAATAGCTTGCCATCATGTTTCTGCATTAATACAGCGCCAATACCAGTGTCTGAAGCATCAGTCTGCAGAAAGTAGATTTTCTTTGAGTCTGGTAGTCGAAGGACTGGTTCCTTTGTTAGGAGGGCCTTGATACTCTGATAGGCTTTCTCCTGTGCCTCACCCCATTCAACTTTGTTAGGTTGGCCTTTACGCGTGAGGTCTGACAGCGGGGCTGCTAATGCTGCGAAGTTAGGGATAAAATCTCTGTAATATCCAGCCAAACCCATGAACGATCTTATCTGCTTCTTAGTAGTTGGTCTTGGAGCATCTCTAATCTTCGTCACGTTATCTTCATGAAGACCAATTAACCCTTCCTCCAAACGGTGACCAAGAAAATCAACGGTGTTGACTCCAAAAAGACATTTAGTCGGTCTTATGGTCATTCCAGCAGCTAATAATCTTCTAAACAACTCTCGAAGCGCCTTGATGTGCTCTTCCCACGTACGGGTGTGAACCAAAATGTCGTCCCAATAAAATTCAACTTTGTCCAGTCCGAGCAATAGCTTCTTCATGGCTCTCTTTAAGGTCGCTGCGGAGTTGATCATACCAAACGGCATCTTCAGGAATTCATACGATCCGTCAGGCGTCACAAAAGCGGTCTTCGGTATATCCTCCTCAGGAATAGAAATTTGCCAGTAGCCCTTACTCAGATCAATTCGGGTAAAATACTTGTCACCATTCAGCTTCTGGAACAAATTCTCAGCAGTCGGCATAGGCTCAGGATCAAACACGGTTAACTTGTTCAGTTTACGATAGTCCACGCACACACGATTTGAATTGTCTTTTTTCTGAACAACTACAACAGGCGAAGCATAGGGCGAACTTGATTCTCTTATGACTCCCATCTTCATCATGTCTGTAATATCCTTCTTCAGCGATTCTCTTAAGCTATACGGTACTGGATATGGTCTTGATCTAACTGGTTGGTCGGATGTAAGCTTGATATGATGCTGAGCCAAACTTGTTGTGCCTGGGGCTTCTGTGAACAAGCTTTGAAACTCATTTGCAAGATCCATGAACTCTGCTCTTTGCTCGTGAGAAAGGTTATCTCCTATGGTCACATCATTGACTGACTCTTTCGCGACATAACCACCAATTTCCAGAAAATCAATACCATCCACAGGGTCAACTTCTTCTACTTCACTCTCAACATGTTCGTTCTTACAAATGTTAGCGTTCGTTTCAACAGCAACTGCTCCAACGGAAACAGGATCCTCTCGCACAAAATACTTCTTCAGTAGATTAGCATGGTAAACTCTCTCTTTTCCTTTGACTCTCACTCTATAATCATTGAGACCAACTACAGCACTGACCTCAAATGGACCTTTCCACTGCATTAGGAGCTTGTTGTGGTCGGTCGGTAGCAGCACTAACACTTTATCTCCAGGTACAAACTTCCTGACTTTAGTCTTCCGGTCGTAATAATGCTTGCCTTTGTTCTGGGCTTTCTGAAGCTCGGTGTGCGCCAGCTTGAGGGTATCTTCAAGCTTCTCGCGTAGCTCAAACACATACTGATAGCTGTTCTTTATTTCAGGCTCCTCCAGCTCTTTCGTCCAAAGCTCTTTGAGAATAAACATCGGTCCTCTGACAGCTCTTCCATACAACAACTCAAACGGCGAAAAACCAGTAGACTCCTGGGGAACTTCACGATATGCAAACAGCAACGGGTTAATATAGCGATGCCACTGTCTTGGCTGTTCGCTGCACAATCTCTTTAACATGCTCTTCATTGTGCCATTAAACTTTTCCGTCAGGCCATTACACATAGGATGATATGGAGTCGTGGTGAGCTGTTTAATGCTCAAAAGTCGCGTCACTTCCTTCATACACTCAGAGACAAACTGCGTACCAAGGTCGCTCAAGATCTCTTCAGGCACTCCCAAACGACTAAAGATATCCACCAACGCTTCTGCCACAGTCTCAGTATCAATGTTCTTCAGCGGGACAGCTTCAGGATAACGAGTTGCAAAGTCGACCAATGTCAATATATATCTATGGCCATCCTCACTCGGGGGAACAATAGGTCCAACCAGGTCGATTGCTACTCTCTTAAACGGCTTGTCAATTAATGGCATCTTCTCTAGGGGAACCTTTGGTACGGAACCCTTGTTAACTGTCTTCTGACATACATCGCAGGACTTGCAATAACGAGTCACGTCCCCTTGAATGCCTGGCCAATAGAACGCGCTTTGAATCTTATCGGTCGTTTTCTTTATTCCCATGTGACCTCCCATGATCGATCCGTGCGCTAGTTCCATTATTCGACTTCTCAGCTGCACAGGAACCATAACCTGCTTCAGGGGTTTACCTCCATTCACATAAGGGTGCTTGTAGACGCGATACAGAATTCCACCTTTCACTTCAAATGAAGTCTCAGCCTGGCCTCTCACAACTACGTCGTCTTTCTCCCAAAATTTCTGTAGGCTCTCGTCATCACGCTGCATCTGCTTGAGCTTTTCCCTGTCAACTACAGGACTTTCTTTGGTATCCGGTACCTTCAACGGAATATGTTCTCCAGCTTTCTTAACTTGACTTCTCGTGGTTACAGCACAAGCTTCTTGTACAGGAACTTGCCAGCTTGGGTCTGGATCGTCAGCGGCTCTTGCGCCTGGTACATTACCAATAATTAAATCATAAACAGCATCGGGAAGACACTGCGCTTCCACTTGGCCCTTGAGATAAGGTGTATCAACATCAATCTTTGCGATGGGAACTTTCCTTGCCGTATTGTCAATGAGCAGCATAACATTAAATTTGCCAGTAAACTGATCCTCAGACACAAGTTCCCTCTTTACTACAATTCCACTACAACCAGTATCTCTGAGGACATCAACAGGCTTCTCTCCAACTCTACCTTTCACGACAGGCATTTTACTTCTCACTCCAGTCAACGGTTCAATACAAGCACTACTCAACAATGGAATCTTCTTACCACAGGCTAACAGCAACTTATCATCTTTAATACAGGCCTTAACTTCTTCATCAGTAGGTTTATCCTCAGGTGGTTGAACTAGACAACTGGCACTTACTTGACCACGCTGCACAGGGTTACCATCCTTACTTTGTCCTCCTGATCTGCGTCCACCTGATCGACAATTTCTAGCTTCATGTCCCAGCTTACCACATAGGAAACACTTCTTGTTAGGGTTGGGCAGTTGACAGCTTTATGACCTCGGGTGTTGCACTTAAAGCAATGCAGAGCTGGTGGATTAATCTGCATGTTCGTGGCTTCGACCCTCTCAGGCTGTACTGTTGGCCTTCTGCCCGCTGAGCTGAACAAATGTTTACCATGAGCCTCCAAGTACTGGTCAGCGATCTTCGCAATCTTTGCTAGGGTCTCAGGTGCCCTTTCTCGCAGGTGAATTGCCAAATCCTTAGGGCAAGAGTCAATAAATTGTTCTTTCACGATCAAGTCCTTAAGACCATCAAAGGTTCGCGCAGTATCCGAAAGCTCTAGCCAACGTAACAGGTATCTGTCCAGTCGCACAATAAACTGCTCCGGACTTTCGTCAACTTCTGGTTTGGATACTCTAAATTTTCGACGATAGCCATCTTCGGTAAGGTCATATCTCTTCATTAACGCAATCTTTACCCTGTCATAATCCTTAGCTGCGTCCTCCGATAGACGTGAATACACTTCTAGTGCCCGTCCAGACAACAGAGCACTGAGCTTCGATGCCCATCCGTCTTTTTTCCACTTAGCTGTCTCGGCAAATCTCTCGAACCTCTGCAAATACGCGTCCAAATCGTCTTTGCCATCAACAAACGAGGGGAGTTTAGGTGCCTTAGCCCGATCCTCTCTGTCACCTCTTTCTGCAGTACGACCATCACCATTCATTGCTGCTATTCTAGCAAGTTCTAATTCATGTTCTCTCTTGGCAACCTCAGCAGCTTCCTTCTGTCTCATGAGGTCAGCTTCCTGTTGTAACTTCCTAATTTCTCTTTCCTGACGTCTCGCATCCCTTTCTTCATCCTGTCGTCTGCGTCTTTCTTCTTTTTCTTCTTCAAGCTGTCTACGTTTCTCCTCTCTTTCCTCTTCCAATTGTCTGCGTTTTTCTTCTTTTTCTTCCTCTAACTTTTGTTGCTTCTCTACAAACTCGAGCAGCTTTTCTCCCTCCAATCCGAACTTTTCTCCAATCTGTATAAACTTATCCATTTCCATGGCAGTATTTCACAGCAAAAACACAATATACTCTCTCGTACAGCTCTTCTTACTTTTCTGTAACTCCTTCTTGAATTGTCCTTTCCTGGTTTCTGTAGTCAGCAAACAAATGAATTCCTCTCCCGGACAGGCCCCCAATGTTACGAGTTCGTGTGTTTTGAGGAAAGGTAGTTTGCAACTAAACTGAACGCAGGGTTGTCGGAACAACAACAAGAAGATTTATTCCAAAAATGAACGTAGTTGCCACGAAGTAAAACTCTGAACAACACGTACTGAATAAACTTACACGGCCTCCGCCAACTTGAATGCACACAGCTTCTTGTCACACTTGACTAAACACGGCCAACGCCAACTCTCTTCGCTTGTGAAAAACTAGTTAGAAAAACACTCCGCTTGGACTCGTCTACTTATATACTCTGACAATAAACTTCTAGAACTTTCTAAATTAGTAATGAATCTAATTATAGTAAGATTACAAAACACACCGATTTAGAAACGCTTACGTACAAACCTAAGTATAAACAAACTACGAACTCTCGCGAAGCTTCTAGAAAGTAACACTTGTCACGCAATATTATTTTTCGTAACAATTACAATGACGCGATTTATATTTTGAGATGACGTTCTCGGTGCCGTCGCCGTCGTCGTTGCTTAAGTTCCCTAATGTTGTTGCTATGAAGGAGATGACAAAATCAATGCTAACCCGATCGATGGCGACTCGGTGATACTAAGAAAAAATCCGAGCAGGAGTCGAACCTACGAACTTCTGATTACTGGTTCAGATGCTCCTTCGCGGCGCTATGGGAGACTCGAGGGAGTTAAGTCATTAAAGTAGATTTTAGTGCCAATTGTCCCGCCGTACTGAAGTTATGGAAATGGTGCGTTTGTAGCTGTACTGCCCTGAACGAGATGACAACTTTTGGCTTCGTTGAATGGCCCAGCTTGAACGAGTCGGTAGAGCATCCGAACCAGTAATCGGAAGTTCCTAGGTTCGACTGCTGCAAAGTGGCACTCGGTCTTTCCCGAGTATCCGCGAGTCCTAGCTCCCATGAGTCTCTTATAGCTCAGTGGTCGAGCATCCGAACTAGTAATCGGAAGGAATCTCGTACCTTCCACTTCTACAAAAGAGCACTCGGTTTTTTCCGAGTATCCCTGAGCCCTAGCTCCCACGAGTCTCTTATAGCTCAGTGGTCGAGCATCCGAACTGGTAATCGGAAGGAAGGTCGTACGTTCGACTTCTACAAAGGAGCGCTCGGATTATTTCCGAGTACCCCCGAGTCATCATCTCTTCAAAAATCATTTGTGTTTTGTTTTTCTGGACCGCTTTTTCTAGAATGATAATTGGAACTAAACCCGCTTTGCTAGCTTGCACCGTAGGTAACTTGATATTTTTCATTGCAATTACATTCTTTCCTACTCTAGGAACGGAAGTTTTTGATATCGTGTGGGTTGGATGGGTTTGTCGTGAAGACACTCACCGCCGGGGTATCTCCACCTTCTTCTCTTCTGGAGCTTCTTATTGAGGTATGTTGTGTAGTAGATGCATGATTTCGATTTCAGGGCTTGAAGTAATTTCCCGGCTGGCGCCGGTCAAGTTGCCCGGTCAAATCTGTTTTTGCTCGAACAAGACCCGATTGTGCGTTGCGTCATAACTCTTAATAAGTGCAAGTGCATTTAGTGAGCTTTTATTCTAGAAGCAGCCTACCAATCAGTGCAGGAGGCGTGGAACGAACGGCACACCCACAATAATGTTTGGTAAAATCAAAAAAGCACTTGTAATATTACACTTGTGCTTCCCACTATCGCTGCCTATCGCTTCTACGATCAATTTTAAAGCGTTCTAAAGTTATGAAGCCGAAGGTTATGATCGAACCGATTCTCATGTGATGGCAGAAGCTAACTAAAGCTTGTGTAAATAAGTCTTGTACAACAATAAACACTGACAAGTAGAATCCACGTCCGCCGATGTATTTGGAATTTATACAATAGTTTCCTTTGATAAAATTTCAAGAAAAATTAGAGATTATTTCTTGTGCATGGTTTAAAGTCATTTTTTGTTGTATTGAAGGTTCTTGAGTTCCCCGGGCCGGCCTTGATTTGAAGAGGAAACTGAGAAGTTTTTCTCGCTATACTTTGTTCAAGATGGAATGCTATGCTAGCATTCAGCTTGCTCATATATATATTAGTCCTTATTGCCCCCAATGGGGCATAGGGCCGCAACAATGTCTCTTTTCCACCGGGTCTTGTCTTTCGCAATTGCCTGTGCCTCTCCCCATGACAAACCCATCTCACTAAGTTCAGTTTCCACTGTCTTCCTCCAGGTGGTTTTGGGTCTTCCCCTTTTTCTTTGGCCTGCAGGTGTCCACCTAAGGGCAACCTTGGGTATCCTAGCTTGCTCATATGCATGGCTATTATATTTTCTTCCTATATTGTTTTTTCAGGTAGTTTTGATGGGACCTTTAAGACTGATGTTTGCATTCTACCTTCAACACTATGATCGCATTGTAAAGAAGGGAATGCAAAAGAGACAAGAAAGCAAGAAAACAAATTAACTCACGTGATGTTCAATGAAGAGTTTCTGATTTTGCTAAACGATTTAGTTCTTTCTTTTGTGAAGGCAACCATTTTTAACAGTGGAGGAATTGGGATCTTTCATTTCTGATTTGAATTGCACAAATAAAGGTACAATCAAAAATTGGATTTTCCTGCCCTGGAGTCGTGATTTTAAAATAAATCCTGTACTCATAGCGCAACAAATGCTGTATCATTTGTCTAAACGAAGATTTTCCCTACGTTTTGAATAAAAGGACAAGTCTTCATCGTGCAAGACACTTTCGACATTGGACTGTTGATGATGACTTTACGAATTCCGGACTTTTAATAACTTTCTGTTATTTCTACTTATAACGAACTCGGGGTTTTTATCATTTGCAGATTCGTTTAAAAACTGCTTCGAAAGGGTGTAGATATCTATAAGGTAACTGAATAAACGTAAAATCATAAAATCTGTTAGGAACGAAAAAAAGAATCACAATTAAGAGAACTTCAATTGACTTATTTGTTTTTGGAGAAGGCTTTTTATACTACTCTAAAACAGCCTCGTAAAGGTCAGCGTGCATATAATCATCGGTGCATATTGAATTTTAAGCCCTATTCCCCGAACCTTACCCACAGCTAGCCCTCATCAATTTGCTCGAAATTTATTCGCGTTTCCATATTTCGCCGACTTAAGTCGAGGCGTATTGGCAACTGAGACCTGTCTTGATAGCCTCACTCTGTCACCTTTGTTAGCATAAAAATTACACTAATGTTGATATATAAAACAACTGTTAAAACGAGAAAAATAAGAAGTAAGTCAGTTATATCAAACCTCAAAATGTATACTTAATAAGAGAATGACTAATTTATATCACTTAATATCTGCTAAGAAATTGTCCAAATTTAACGTGTCCATGTTATATCTAAATGGGTTTCTTGAACCTCTAACACACATGTTTGTATATCTTAAAATTTCAAAGCTTAAACGTGTTCTTAACCAAGTCATAGTGGACGCTGCTTAAGCAACTAAACCTGTTGCCCCTAGTCTGAAGTGTCAGCCGTCTCCTCGCCTCCCCTGCCAAACGGGCGAGGCGGGCGAGAGAGACTCTCTCGCCTGTCTCGCCCGTTTAGCAGGGGAGGCGAGGAGACGGCTGACACTTTAGACTACTGTTGTCCCCAAAAAACCCGAGAATTGGGAAAATGGCTACCGGTGTCTACTAAGCTATCCATGGGTATAAAGCACCCAGGGGAATGGCACAGCTATTGCACAAACGATCAACTAATTAGAGGAAAACACATCCTCGAGCTACTCAAAGTGAATACAACCCCTAACGGACTCAAATCGAGGCGTTATACTACATCCAAAATTTGGAACGGTCTTCCAGATCAGTTCCGTGCCGCTAACAAAATCGGAATATTTAAGAATTTGATGTCTAAGCTGGATTTCTCATTTTTTTTTTTTCATTTTCATTCGCGCAAACACATGTAAATATATTTTGCTTAGCTTTTACCACGTTATGTAAAAATTTCGTGATCTACTCTCCGTTTAAATATTTTTTAACTACGTATATATTTTGCTAGAGGCTTTTATGAGAAATCTCGTCCTATTGTTATCTTTATTATTTTATTTATTTATTTAGTTAGTTATTTATTTTTCGTGGCATGTCTGTAAACTAGCTAAGAACATTGATCACGTTAAATAAAGGTTATTGTATTGTATTGTTGTATTGTTCCATATTCATCTCCGCTTTTAAGCATGAGTTTGTTTGCTAGGTTCTACAGAAAAATTTTGCTTTCCATATCCATCTGTGCTGAAGACCAGGAGTGGAAAGGTACCCATCTCAGCATCAAAGACTCGTTGTTGGTATTTTCTTTTCTTTTCCATTTCTTGTTCCTTGAAAACGATGATAGACTGCGAGCAGTCATCCTTTCTTCCGTTTATTCAACGCGCGGGTCAAAAATAAAAACATTATGCAAACGTTGGGTAAAACCGAGAAGGGATTGGAGAGAGGGAGGACTATCTCGGGTCCAGACTACCAAAATTTGGTAATATCAACGGAGTTGATAATGTAAATTGGCCACCGTACAGAGATTCTGAAAGATAGCTTTAGCTTTCAGAATCTCTGTACGGTGGCCAATTTACATTATCAACTCCGTTGATATTACCAAATTTTTGTATACTACTTCCCCACCGACGCAGCACCACAGTTTCTTTAGAAACTACCCTCTCCAGACTACCAAGCTCGCGTGGCGTGGGTCGCAGAGACTGCTCTCGGTCTAAGATGGTGAGGTTGCTCTTGTTCTACATGAGGGGGACATTGGGGGGAGGGGGGGAGGGGTACCCAATACGCAATACCGCAATCCCTCAAGAAAAATTGGCAAATACCGAAATACTGTGTCAAAAATCGACGAAATACCGATGTCGCATTATACGTAATTATACATAATTGGTCACGCTTACTTTAAGTTGCATCCATGTAGCGTGCTTATATATCGCAAGCACGTATACATATGTCCCTGTATTTTGGTTATTTTGGTAGTTCGACGGTGACGTTATTCACAACTTGTTTGCTATTTTTCACGAAAAGAAAACTGCATTCTTTCAACCTTCTGGTAAGTGAATGCAAAACAAAAAGCATGGATGGAAGTGTGAGATCTTATAATGAATAAAAATCATTTTACCTTAAACCGGTTTCCTAGTTTTCCGTTATGTTTCAGTACAATAAACGATTATTGAAACGAATAACTCTTCCAAATCGAGATCGTGCACCAAGGAGGAAGTTTGCTAAACTTCCGATTTGCCCTTGAAGAATTGGCGCACTTTCCTCAATTTCCTCGTCAGTACTACCTTGAGGATCTTGAGGAATTTTCCCAAGGATGGCACAACAAAAGCAACCGTAAAATCGGAAATTACGTAAATTCGTGTCAAAGATTTCTTTTTTTTTTTTTGTGAAACGTAAAAGACCGATTTTATTTCCCGTGAATTGTGAAAGCAGCAATTTATTTCCGTTAACCCCCCTTTACGACCTGTATAATGGCCACCCTCGACAAAGTCAGCGCACGCAAAACCATTATGGACATTATAAACCATTTTGAGCTTGATATTGAGTGTTATACAGGAAGTCGCCCCAACAGCTAGAAACTCCCATATATTTTACCTTACGTGCGGCTAGTACGAGTTTTCATAATAAATGTGGGACTATTCTGAGGTTAATCTGTTTAGGGTCGTCAAGCTATCGTATAAGCTGCATAACTGAAATAAAACAAACTTACCAAATCCTCTCTCGCAACTTCACAAGGCGTTTTTGTTCGCCTTTCGCAACGGCGCATCGAAACTTACTCTTCTTCCGATACAGTTCACCCCCCTTGCCTTCTTCAAAAGAAAAGCCACACAGTAAGATGACCTCGTCATCTGGAGCAGCCTCAGCCATTTCGAGAAAAGACCAGAAAACGTGAGAAGACCTCGAATTACTGGTTTACAGATCGAAAAGTCGGGTCAGATAACTCAACGGAAACGGGGCTCATTGTCATTGGATGCTAAAACAATCGCATTGTAGATTAACTGTCAGAAATTGTGTAATCATTTACCATTATGGCAAAACCTTAATCGACCTTTATATATACTTTTTAGATTTATAGCTTACTTCTTGACCTTTATAGCTTACTGAACGTTAATGTGTTTTGTTTTGCATAGTGTATTGACCTGTACTAGGTCTATAAGACTGAGGAGAAGGCAAATGAACGGTACTGCAATACCGTAAAGGACCTTATTCTTTTACCGAATACCGTCAGCCAAAATGACGAAAAACCGCATACCGCCGGGCTAGATGATACCGCGATACCGCACGTAAAAATTTTTATTACGGGGTTTTATTCACTCGTTGTTTGAGTCAAAAACCCTCACTCGCTCGTTCCTCGCTCGTTCGGGTTTTTGACACAAACAACTCGTGAATAAAACCCCGTACGCCGCACTTTCTATATATGACGTAAACTATATAAATTACCGAAATATCGCATGAAAAAAAGCTTAATACCACAATACTGTAAACCCCAATGTTCCCCTCCTACACGAGTTTAGTGCGTCACTCGTACTTCAAAGAATGCCGTTACTCTAGAAACCTCCAGCCTTGATTTCTCGCCTTGCGGGGCTTGTGTCAGTAGTAGACCTCAGATCGAAATGTTCATTGTCATGTAAGTAGAATCAGGTGTGGCTCTCCTTCAACGTTGTTGCATACCTTACCAAGTTAAGTAGTCGATAGGTCCCGGACATCGTCGTGTCTTTGAGCTACGAAACCACCTTTTTTACATGACAGTGCCTGATTGGCTGAAGCGGAAAATACCATAATACTCTTTGTTTGTCCACCCAAATTTTGAATAAGCATTGTTCTTGTAAGTCCAAAGAGAAACTGGAAACAATAATCATTCAAAATTTGGGTGGACAAACAAAGAGTATTATGGTATTTCCCGCTTCCGTTAATTGACTGAAAAGGCAGATCCACGAGTACAGCTCCCCGGAAGGTCTACAAAGGTAGATTATAGCGCATACGAAGCGAGTCCCTAAATTACTGTTTGTTTAAGGCTAGTCCTTGCTCTTGAAGAGGCGGTGAGGTTAGCCATGAACTAGCTCCCTTGTTCCTTGCTTGATTCACATGCAGTAGTAGGTCAGGTGGTAGTCTATCATCCATGCGATCATCCATTGGGCGGCGTTCTTTGAAGAAGAGTCAGAATGCAAAAAAATGTCATACATTATTTAATTGTCTTTTTATTGTAGGATTCCTGCAGCCCAGCGTGGCATGGATTCGTGAAAATTCCTACAAGCGCGTGGATTCCTTCTAATTCCTACAAGCGCCATAATCGTTCATTATTATTCATTCGAAATATTTCTCCGTTTCTGATTGGGTAAGACCACACGCATAATTCACCATAACCAGCTGTTGCTGACCAAATTTGGAAAGAATTTTGTCGTATTGAACCGATGACGTCAAAAGTGTAGCCCGCTGCAGATTAATTTATTGAACCGTTGACCGAGACCGGTATCTGTTGTGTTAGACATGTATAGAGATAGACAGAGCCTAAGAACTATTTCAATCACCCTCAAAACAACTTGAAGAAATAATCGTCTTCTCATTTATTTTCCCGCCGTTTAGTTGCTGGCTCATTTATTGTTTTCAGATTTGGTAGCCGGAAGTGGCTTTTTTGCATTCTTGGGAAGTAGTTTTCCCTCATTCTTAGCAAATGGTTCTATAAAAGCTACTAAAGACTTAATGATGCAAATGTGGGCGCCTTGAAGGGAAAATTTAACGTTGTTGTCCGATTACTTTAGATGCTTCCTTCGTTTTATCCTAGTGACGTGATGTTCGAACAATTTTTTGAGCATTCTTAAAATAACTGTTAGCAAACGAACTGACCCCACCCCTCTTCATCACCTTCGAATGCGCAGTAATTTTGCGCAGAAGACTTGTTGCAAATGTCGCTCTGAGGAATGCATTTACGGGTTGTTTTGCGACACAAGTTGAATGATTTACTAAGTATTCCAGATGTCCAAGCTTCTCAAAGGATCTCGAAAAACACCTACTCAGTTGGATCTTAGCATAATCGAAGTCAAGTCCAAGGTAGTGCTTTGAAATTGAATTAACGTTCCACCGAGATTATAAGATTGCAAGCTTTTTTTCTCATTGATTAATCTTTTGCCGTTTTTTTTTCAGTTTGATGCAGAATTCAGACGGTTCGCCCTCGATAAATCACAGCTAAAATCGTATGATGAATTCCATAAGCATGTTGAGAAAATTCACAAGTTGCAATCCTTACAATTTACGACTTGGTATACAGACATGCATGGTGATTTACTTCCAATCAACAACGATGATAATTTTTTGAGAGCAGTGACAACAGCTCGCCCTTTGTTACGAGTATTCATTCAGAGAAAAGGTAAAAGAAATCTAAGTGTTAGCTTGTTGTCTCTGAAAATCAACCTGCGATTTGCTTATCTTTTCAGCGAAATGAATTGCGTTAATCGGTTTGACTGTTGCCAATGCTGGATCGGAGCTTGTTAATTTTGTTTCAAAACATCGTGCCTCGAAAGTTTATCAGTTTAGCGATTCTTTGCATACTTTCCTACTTTCATTTTTGGTCTCGTTTAGCTTTCTATTAGCGGATAATTGTGCAACTGGAAGGTATTAAGTTCTAGATAATTAATCTTTTTTATAATTTATTTAAGTTATGCTATTTTAACAACGAATGTTAAGCTAAGTTTGTTTATCTTAGCCCTTTAAAACTACATTCGATGTTCGTATCTCCTTAACTACTTTTCTTTCCCCTCTGCGTCATATGAATAATTCCTTCACGGTTATTTCTTATTTGCATTTTCTCTTTTATTTCTATCTTCAAAGACGTAATATTTTTGTTTTTCCTATATTGTTGAGGCTACAATATTTTTGTTTTTGTTTTATTTTGGTGAAGTTACGTACTTACATGAAATTCAAGATATCTGATTCCCAAAGAAGAGACTGTTTGGATGCATGACCCTCCGTGTAGCCCAGATTTCGTTTGTGTAACTTAATTTTCCATTCTAGCATGTATCCAAGGAAATGATTCCTGTACTGTCAGGTACACCGCGCACCGGTGGCTCAGTTGGTTGAGCACTGGGCTGTCTCGCGGGAGGTCGTGAGTTCAACTCTGGCCGACACTCAGAGTCTTTAAATAACTGAGGAGAAAGTGCTGCCTTTGTAATTACATCTGCAAATGGTTAGACTCTCTAGTCTTCTCGGATAAGGACGATAAGCCGGAGGTCCCGTCTCATAACCCTTCAATGTTCATAATCCTTTGGGACGTAAAAGAAACCCACACACTTGTCGCAAAGAGTAGGGCATGTAGTTCCTGGTGTTGTGGTCTGTCTTCTGGGGTGTATCATGGTTGGGAGGGTAAATGTTCGGAGATATTAGCTACACCAAGCTACTCTAAAATCCGAGGGTAAAGAAAGATATATGATATATGATGATATGAACATTTTACATCCCAACCAGAATTTCGGGGAACTTCTGTGGTAGAGGACTACACTTTCCCATAGAACTTCAGAAGACATGAAGTTGGTTGTCATATTACATAGACTTTGACAGAGTACATTGTAGATCTTTTGTTTTTATGAATAAGGTGATGTGCTGGTTTTTTGAACGTGGACACATGGTCGTAGGGTAAAAGCTGTCTCTTCACCTTCTACTTTTGCATATTGATTTAAGTTTGTCTGATCATCCAAGAATACTGATCAACAATTGTAGCAA
Organism: Montipora capricornis; assembly: GCF_036669925.1. NCBI lineage: Eukaryota > Metazoa > Cnidaria > Anthozoa > Scleractinia > Acroporidae > Montipora > Montipora capricornis. Next base: position 58,836,929 of record NC_090892.1, on the reverse strand, counting down.
AAGGAAGTGCAAGAGAGAACTCCTCAAAGATATTTTCTGCACATTAACCCACTCATTCCTGAGGCACCCCCGGAATGCCCCCAGTGGATGAATAAAAGTCTCACTCCTAGGAGTCGATGGGTTAAAATTATCACAGAGCTCAACATGCATCCACTGTTGATTGACGAGTGCATGTGCCGTACCACACCTTTAACATTGTGCCCTCGTGTTTAAGACTATGATTTTTGCTGTAGCTGGGCATGAACTCATGACACCCACGACAGCCTGATGCTCTACCAAATAGAATCTTCAGTAGTTTGTTGAAACACTAAAGCCAACATTGTCCAGAAGCAGGTGTTTTAAAGTGCCCAGCTGTGACCAAAAAATCAATTCTTATTTTTCTTTGGATTTCAAAACTATGTTTATTATTAAACACTTAGCGATCAAAGTTTAATGCCTTGATTTCAAAAAGACACCTGTTTATTTTAACTAGAATTTTCCTATTTAATGGTCGGCCATTACTAACTTTAAGATCTTGACAGAGCTTATTCGAGAAGAAAATGACGTTGATATGTAGCACGGGAGTTTTGGGCTTTCACATATAATAAGCTGCATTCACACGCTGAAATTTTAAGCTGGTGAGCCTTTTACGTCATTTTTTCCAAGGACCCAACCCTCTGAGGTCCAATCGGTCGGTTTTGAACATGAGTAATGGCGGACCGTGAAATTCAAAACTTACACTCAAGTTTCAAAATCTGAAGAAAACAGGAAGTGATTTTTTTTATCATAGGGGCATTTTAAAGGTAGCAACAGAGGAAAAAAGCAGCCATCTACACCACAGGGTAGAGGTCATTCAGGGCCCACTTCCTGACACTTGACAACACAGCCCCCAAAGTCAGTGTGTGAAGTGAATACTGATAACCCCAAGAATTTGAGGGGGTGGGAGTGTGGGGGAGCAAGCTATTAAAAGCAGATAGAGTGAAAGCACATTGCAGTTCCCCTCAAGTCTTCCCAGGAATCTTGTGCAAATCTGTATGCACAGATTTCTTTAAGATGGGGCTGCCTGCTAATTTCACCAGATGAAAGAGACTTCAATCTTTTTCCTGAAGTTTATTATCAAAACACCTTAGCCATGGGTCGCTGAGTGTTTTTAAATGTATATAAGGTTAGTGATCAAAATAACCAGGAAATTGAAAATAGATCCACTTTAATTCTGTTGCATTTTAGGTAGTGTTGCAGAGGAGAGTATTTCGCTTCCAGAGATACCTAAACGGCGTAACTTGTTATCCAATTTTACCAATCCAAGCAAGGCACATCTCAATAGGTTATCAATAAGTGGCCCTCAAGATTTCCGTCGAGTCTCTGCGATTGTTGATGTGGACATTATTCCTGAAACACAGCGGAGAGTAAAATTATTGAAGCATAACACCGACAAACCACTTGGATTCTACATACGAGATGGAACCAGTGTAAGGGTCACTCCCAGTGGATTGGAAAAAGTTCCTGGGATCTTTATTTCCAGGCTTGTACCTGGTGGTTTGGCAGAAAGCACTGGCTTACTGGCAGTCAATGATGAAGTTCTGGAAGTTAATGGCATCGAAGTGGCTGGCAAAACACTGGACCAAGTCACAGATATGATGATTGCGAACAGTCACAATCTTATAATAACTGTGAAACCATCTAACCAGTTCAATAACCCTGCTACAGCAACTAGGTTGAATCGTGCTGAACCAGATCGCACAAAATCCCAGAGTCTGACAAACTTAGCAACACATTCTGTAAATAACCCAGTTCTCACTGCGGGATCTCCGACAATACCGCATGCATATCGCAATGAAATGGCTGAAGAAATTCCAGACAGTGATGAGGAAGATCATCCAACTGTTGATGAGGATGGTATTTTATCAATTTAATAATGTAGGTTTCAAAGTTATTCATAATCTTTTTAGATAGATGTTTACACCTTTTTGTTTAGTATGCATGCGAAGAAGTCTGGCTTGGGCTAAGGATTTTGAATGCTTCAAGGTTCATGTATTTCATCTTGGTACAATAATAATTATTACTATCTTAGCCTGACCTAGTTGCCAGAAAAGCATAATCTGCTGGTTCCTCTTTTTCTTAACACTTGAGTTAATACTACTATCTAAGAAAAATTAATTAAATTAAAATACTAGTTTTGTGGTCTTGCTACACATTTCTCTTGGTAAATGGAAGTCCCTTTTCATTGAATTTTATATAGAAATCAATATTATTGCTACAAGACAAGTTAATACTACTATATACTACTTCCAATGAAAAAGGTCAATTTAGGTATTGCCAAGAGTGGTATCATAATAATATTATTCTAATTTCCCTAATGAACATTGTTTGATCATTATTTTGATTAATCCAGTCACTGAAATAGGGTTGAGAACAAAAAGTTGTGTTTCAATGATAAAATTATTTGTCCACAAATAAAATTTCTATTAATAGAGCGGTTTTCAATTGAGTGTCGAAAGTAATTAGCTAATTACTTTGGTTTTGCATCTACTTTGCTCAATGATTTGTTCAAAGTTTTCGCGCCACTATTTCAACCAATCAGAAGTGAAACCAAAACCAATTGTGGCTTGCGCGTGCACATTTTCCCGCCTTTTGTGTCGGCTACGTGTAATTACTTCGAGTTTTGATTGGCTTACTGGATTGTTTCCGTCCTTTTTGATTGGTTAAAGTAACTTCTATGGTTTTGGTTTTACGACACTCATTTCAAAACCGCTCTATAGAGTGTATTACTCCAATTCATTTGCTGTGTTGGTTTTGACACCCTTGAGCATTTCAAGCAGATTCAGATCAGCAACTTACAGTGTACTTGTAGATTCATAATATTGACCAAATACAAACATGTACAAGAACTATACCTTAGTTGATTGAATTTTGTCCCCTAGGTGAGTGTAGTCCTGATTAGGACTTTTGATTACTGATTTTTTGACAGCGGTTAGAGAATTCATTTTCAGAGTAATATTATTTAAGTGAAGCTGACCTTTGCTGAGGTTGTCAAAATGTTTATTACAACAACACTGACTCTTTCTCAGGATTTCTCTCCCTGTGGATCAAATTCCACCAGAGTATGTCATTGATGTTTCATAAATTAATGATTATATCCATCTTAAGTAACTTGCCGAGTTTAAAAAATTTAAAGAATTAAAGAGTTAGTCTGGTCATTGATGAGAAATAGTGGGTTTCCATTGCTCGCACTTAGGCAATCAGTGGTCTTAGTGTATAAGTTTAACAAAAATTAATAACTTAGACTATCATATTGAGCTTCATTTGGCACAATATTTTGCCATGAAAGGTGGCACGGAGTATTTAATGGATCATGGCTTACTTTTAGCATTTACAGTTTCACATTTCTGTACAGGTATCCAGAACATTTTTCCGTTTTGTTCTCTAGCACACAAAATGCCTTTTACTTAGTATTACTAATGCCAGATTCCAAAAATTCCAGCAAAGACAAATTTTGGTTGATGTAACATACAATCATGTATAATATCATTGCATGGCTGGCTTCCCTAGCCAAAAACAAGAGACTAAACAATTGAAGCAGGGACTTAGACTTAAAAACAATAGAAGCTGCTTACCATACCCAACAATACTGCAAATTTTATGTATTATTAACTAAAGGTGGATCAAACCAGTTTCAACACTTTCAAGAGACCTTGTTATTAGAAGGATTGACACTACAACACTTTATCATGTAACAGCAATGTTGTGGTATCATGTGAAACATCAATTATTGCTGAACAAGATTCAGTCATTTTTGTGACATAACAAGCTACCATGGCAACAGGAAAACCTTGCAAAGACACCCTAAATTTTGGCTTCAGCTGCTCATATCTGAAAAACGAACTCAGTGACCCCAATTCTTTATTGCACAAAAGTAATTAGCAAGTCAAGATGAAACTCTCTGCAAAGTTTCAAAAAAAAATCTGTGGTGTGGATTCAGAGCTACCTTAAATTTTCAATTATTTAAGGTGGCTCTGAATCTGCTCCGCAGAATTGTTTTAAACTTTGCAGAAAATTCCATTCTGGCATGCTGATTAGAATTCAAAAAGAAAAAATTGGGTTCACTGACTTTGTTTTTGAGATATGAGCAGCTAAAGCCAAAATATGGGGTGTGTTTGCAGGGCTTTCCCATTGCCATGGTAACTTTTCACATCACAAAAATGACCAAATATTTTTCAGCAATAATTATTAGTGTTTGATATGGTACCATAACATTGCTGGTAAGTGATAAAGTGTTGTACATGTAGTGGCAACTCCTTATAATAAGAATGTTTCTTTCAAGTCTTGAAACTGGTTTGAGCCACCTTAATTAAGAGTAGGTAGGTCACAAAATTATTAAAAGCAAATTAAGTGTGAGTGCTGATACCTTGGGGTGTGTTTTTCAGTAGATAAGACAGACTGTCCAGGTAGAGAATCTTGTATATATTTGTACCATTCTTGCCTGGAAAAATCCAGATTTAGATTTCATCTCTGGAATCAGCCTGGGGTGTGGATTTTATGGTTTCAGAAATCCAGATTTCTATTTTCCAAAACGTGCAGCTTTCATCATAGCCTGCAATTCAGCCTTGTCCCCAGTCTTCTCTTATAGGCCCTTCTTGGTGCATGGTGGGAACTAGAGGGCCGGAGATGTCTGCTCCTAATCCCCCATGATCCCTTTTTTGTCAAGTAAGCATTCCCATGATTCCCTTCAACAGATGCACTCATTCCGAGACGACTGGGGTTGAGTCAATGATTTAGCACTGTTTTCTTTCAATTTGTTGTGAAACTGAATAATAATTATTATGGTCAAAGGTTGGGGGATTGGGACAACTGTCCACCATTTTGGAGGCCTTCCTAGGGGTTCTGGGGAACAACTGGGAACATGTCTAATTTGAACTGGGGAACAGGGGAACAATGGCAAGATACGTGTATCTTACGGAATATATACTATTTTTAGTGATCAAAAAGCTGAGAACAAATTCAGACAGTACAGTACTCAATGTAAACCCTATATCTTGGTTACAAGCTGCCTTTGTTAGCCCTCTATTATGGAGACTGAAGAGTATTTGGAATTCAGAATGACTCATAGCCAGTTGCAGGCTCCCAGATAGTAGAGAAAGAGGAGAAAATGCATGCGAAAAATGAGTGGGGGGCTTGGGTCGAGGCAAGGCGGGAGCCTGTAAGCCCCCTCTCGCTTTTCCAACGTAGTTGTTTTTGTTTTCCCGACTATCTGGGAGCCTGGGACAGGCTAAATGACTCAGGGAATACATGTTAAGTGTGTTGTTTGTAAGTTCTTAACAGTTATTCCTCTGTGACTGATGGTGAGACACGTAGTAAATTGGCGCCAAAGTTTCATAATAAAACATGCTCTGTACATCTGGGAAAAATGATTCTATATTTTATTGTTGGGTCAAGGCTGTGTCCAAAGTATTATCTTGATAAAAAGTATTATCACAAATTAAACCTATTAATAATAATAATAATAATAATAATAATAATAATAATAATAATGTTATTATTTATTATTATTATTACTATTATCCAATTTGGGTTTTGGTCCTTTGTAAAGCAAGCTCTTGTTGTTGGAATGACGAGGAGTGAGGAGTTTTAGTGTAGTAGCGGTATCACAACTGGAATTTGTTTGTGCATTGTTACTCTTTTTCAGTTAAAACTGGGATAAACATACTGCTTAATTAAAGTCAAATAAATAACATTGGTAACTCAAGATGACAGGCCTTCTGATATTACGCGATGGTGCGATTTCGCACAATCGACCTCAAGTCGCATCCGATCGCACAGTTCATGAGAAATCGCAAAAATTCACAAAAGAACGCACAAAAATCCAAAAATAAAACATAAATCAACAAGTTTCTTAGGAGTTCCTGCATAAATACGCCATTTTTAAGATGATTTACCTTGGAAAACGGCTAAAAAGCCTTTCTTACCTTCGATTTTGTAAACATTCGAAGTTCAAGGCGTTATTTTGCATGTCGGTGGCCTGGTACGAGTCTCATTCCTAAAGAGTCGACTATTGGTGTAACACAAACACGTCCTTTGTTCAGATTAGCAAATAATACTGCACACAAAAACAAAGTGTAAGAAGCTAGTCGTAGCATACAGGAATAATTTTGGCATGTTAGCTGTGTTCTTTCAACTTTTAACAAGGTGCGCCGATAGTGCAGAAGACCTTTTTTTTACTTATCCCAACTCATGTCGATCAAGATTCATTACTGTTCCCTTGTGTTCAAAATGTCATTAGGGCAGTAAAAACGTGTTTTTCCTATCCTGAAACCTTGAAAAACAAGCTTAAAATTGCTCAGAAAAAAATCACATAATTTACATTATTTATCGCATAGTTGGCCTTTCTAATCGCATACAGTGCCCTGCAAATTTTGCATAATTTACATTTTTTCATCGCACCCTATCAGAAGGCCTGAGATGATGATGATGATGATGATGATAAATTATCAAACACAATTCAGTGAGGTTGACCTATCCCCCCCCAAAAAAACCCTTGGTGTTTAAAAAAAAAAAGGAAAATTTGGTGTTTTGCCGAAAATGAGGCATTATGTTATGACCTAACCAGGCCCAATCATATTTCGGGTATCAAGGAAGTAATTTTTTTCCTTGCCCAATTTTTTTTTCTTCTCATGCACTTGCAGCTCCACCAGCAAAATACTCACTCAAGCTCAAACAAGTGAGCCTGATTGCATGCTATATCTCATGCTAGATCTAATGCACCAGTTCTGTTTAACCAGCGTTCAAAGCCGATGCTGAATTTTCTTCCAGGCTCTTCTCGGACAATGTCATCTCGTTTCTTTTCCATACTTGGCAAGTCTTTTGTTTGCTTTAACTTTGTAGTTTTCCAGTCTTCAAAGGTCTTTAAGCCTCCCATTTTCGCCAATCTCTTGCTTTTTTGTTCCATCTCTTTTCTTCGCTTTTCTTCTCTTTCCTTCTGAAGTTGTTTTTGTTTCTTAAATTTTTTCTCCTCCAGCCACTCATCAAATGTTGCTGACTTTGAACTTCCCTGGGATTTACTAAAAAACGAATTACTGGTAATAATCAAAGTGAACAGCACAAATTATTCTACATTAAAATAATTTTATGGAATATGGGATAGACATTAAGAAAAGTACAAACTCATTCACCCTTTTGGGGTGCAGGGTTGGTGCATTGGTAAGAGTGGGTTGAGTTTGTTGGTTCTCTACTCTGCACCAAGAGGTTTTTCTTAATAGGTACTCCAGTTTTCCGCTCTCCTCAAAACCCATTTGACTTGATTTGCATTAACTGTTAATTTCATTTGACAGACTGGCCCGGAAATTAGTGCTCCAGCACTAGAATAACTTTCCTTTCCCTTCCCTTAAAACTTTATTGAATACACCTCAGTATTTAAACAGGCTTGTGAGGCAAAGTGCTGTCCAGGTCAAGTATCCAGTTCAATAGGAAAGAATATCGAAATAAATGCCAGATTGATTACTAAAGCCAATGAATAAAAACAAATGAAAATTCAGGAAAATGTGGGAAAACCCTGGTGAAAATCCTTAAAGGATCTTTAAAGATCTTCAAAGATCTTCAAAGACCTGACAAAGATCTTTAAAGATGAAGATCTTCACAGGATCCTTGAAGGATCCTTAAAGGATCCTCACACAATCCTTGAGGATCTTTCGAGGATCCTTTTACGGTTTCTTTCAAGATCACTATAAGGATCCTTCAAAGATCCTCAAAAGATCCTAGTATGATCTTTAAGGATCCTGTCAAAGATTTTATTAAGATCCTTTCAAGGATCCTTTTAAGATCCTTGTAAGATCCTCAGTCACTCTTTGAGGATCTTCAAGGATCCTTTTGAGGATCTTTCCAAGATTTTGTGTGTGGATCTTGGTAAGATCTTTGCAAGATCCTGATAATTTCCTCAAGGATCTTGATGAAGTATCCCAAGAGTCCTCAATGTTAGAAAATCTTTGAAGATCCTTTAAAGATCCTAAAAGAATCTTCAGAGGTATCTTGAAAAGATCTTTATCAGGATCCTTAAAGATCCTATGAGGATCCTTCAAGGACCTTAAAAGGATCCTTAAAGTGATCTTGAAAGGATCTTTGTTACTATCCTTGAAAGATCCTATGAGGATCCTTCAAGGATCTTAAAAGGATCCTTATAGTAATCTTGGAAGGAACTTTATTAGGATCCTTGAAAGATCCTATGAGGATCCTTCACGGATCTTAAAAGGAACCTTCAAGTGATCTTGAAAGGATCTCCGTTAGGATCCTTGAAAGATCCTATGAGGATCTTTCAAGGTTCTAAAAAGGATCTTTAGAGTGATCTTGATCCTTCAAGGATAAGGATCTTATAAGGACCTTTTTAGGAGTGAAGTGTATAAAATCCCTAAAGATCCTATGAGGTATTACGTACATGTACCCTCAAGCATCGTTAAGGAACCAAACTTTGAACATAAAAATAATCACGCTGTACACGAATCAATTAAAAAGAAAACGTTTATTCTGATGTAATCCATTGATTGTCGGAAATATCAGTAACAGATTACCTTGTTTGATGAACTCGTAATAGCTGCAGGCCGGGCCAGAAGCAATATGAAAAAATATACTCTCGAAATATCAAAGAATTAATTCGTGTCAGCACGTAATCCTTTAAAAAAATACCAGGGCTAAAATACAGAATTCAGGGCCACATCTAGAGACTCTAGTGACGAATCGGCTCGATCAGTATCTTTTCACATTCCTTTAAGGGTTAATTCGATGAGTCTGCTATGATTTTTGCTCACTTTTTCTTTAAAGTACAGTCCGATGAATCGAAGGGTTGTCTTGGATAAAACGCGAGAGATAAGACTGGAAACTAGTGATCCATTTCCCTTTTGGTCAGCAGTCACCAACGATGGCTCCTCTTACATTCTAAGTTTGAATCAACGAGCATAAATCTTAAGATTCATGATTGTTTTGCCCGTTAAATACTGATTCAAAACGAGGAAATGCATACAGCAATCCAAGTACAAAGGTAGGCGCTAATTATAAGCAGGTAATATTTGAGTTGATGACTTATTGTCCTTAAAAATGACGATAGACTAAATCGGCTAACTCAACCAATTCAAATCTCTCGGGGTTAAGATTCTTTGTGTGTTTAATTTGCATGGCAATGAAGCATTCACATTTAAAATGATATGGTAATACTGGAACAAAACGTTTTATTTCGAAAAGATTTTAATTGCGTACAACATTGAGTTAGCCGAAATTGGAACTTTTCAAACTTCTAGTCCCAAAATAATTTGACATGTACAGGCAAGGATTATAATTCGGCTTACTTGCTCTAATCCTGTAAAAAATAGGTGAACCTTTAACGAGATTACTTACTAGTAATAAGGTTTACATCAAAAGAGTGTTTGTTGCAAATATATGATTGGCAAAGGATCCCTTCGATTCTCTGTAAATGCTACGTGTCTGAGGTTCATAGCAATTTTCAAATTAAAGGTTAGGTGACGCACATTTATTTCCACTTCCACGGCATGACTTGCGAGTACATGTGGAATTCATGATAATCAATATGAGTAATTTGCCCTTATGGCTTTGTTTTTCTTTCAGGATGCGTAACTGCAAAATATTCAGAAAAAGTTCTCAAAAAGCAGCCTCAGCCGACAATAGCACCAAATACTGAGTGAAGAAAAAAATTAGTAATAAAAAGATAGATAAAATGAAATAAATACAAATGTGTTAGGTAAAATCAAACGTTATTGTTGTAGTACATGTACTTGTAATGTTTCTCTTTCGCTGTTTTTCTAGGCTACAATTTAAGGTTTTTGTCTTATTTTTAAGAAACATTTTCTCAATAAAAATGGCTGTTTGTGAAAATAATTATTTTAAATATTCCCAGCCATATCTTCGATATTAATGAGTACTTGATAAAAACTGTATGAGTATCTATATTTTATCTCTATTGTTTCTATGATTATTAATATACATTCAAGTCATATTATAGGTAATTTTGAGAAATTGGTTTACTGTATGCAGCTAGACTTTTAATTAATGGATAACCATGCATGTGACCAAATAACTCCAAAAGCTACTATGATTGTCAGTTGAATAAGATGTGAGCAAAGTTGTCACAGAGTTTCAATGTTAAAACAACAATGTTGTCAAAGGCAACTTGATCCACATCAAGTCTGTGAAGAACAATAGTCAGTGCATCATTTGTTCAGGTTTGTTAGATTTTTATTGTATTCTTCCCATCCGTTTGACCATAGTTAATACAAGTGAATGGTTATGAAACCTGACAACTTTCTTTGTTGTAGGTTTTTGTTCTCTTTTCTGGCCTTGACCGTGCACAAAACACAATAGTTGTTTACTCCGTACTGAGGAACTAACCAATAGAAACGTGTTGGTTACGTAATTCATGCATAGTGTATGAGCGCAAAACAAAAGATTGTGCACGGTCGTGGACTTTCCAACCTAAATCTTGGCATCTTTGTTTGCTCCTTTGATGTTTGCCGAGCTTCCTAACCATTCCCTTCTATTAACTATGCTTTGACCCAGGAGTTAGTGCCAATTTTGGATAACAAGCCAGGGTGATAAGCCTTACCAAACTTCACTTGCATCTTACTCAAGTGAGAATCGTAGTGTGTGGCTGTTTTTCATTCAGTTCAATAAAGAATGCTAGCAAATAAAGTCGGATATTGATTTCCCATGATTCATCATTGTTATTTTACTTCAATCATACTTAGCATTATAACATAAATAGTTTACAGACAAAGGAAGCATTTTATGTATTGAAGTTTCTCTTTTACAGAAAGAAAGCTCCTTTTTCCAGGTTAAATAAAAGAATTTGTACATCAAACCGCAGTCCAATAAGTGCAATTCAGAGTGAGAAGGTGGACAATAAAATTAATAATCTTGGTTAAGTTCCTGTAAAGTCCTAAATGATATTTAGACATAAACATCCTCAAGGATCTTGCAAATGATCTTGGCAAGGGTTTTTGAAGATCCTCAAGGATCTTGCACCAGATCTTTGAAGATCCTTAAGGATCTTGGATATGGTTTTTGAAGATCCCCAAGGATCTTTGGTTGGTTCCTTCAACATCCTCAAGGATCTTTGATGATCCTCAAAGATCTTGGTCAGGATCTTTAAAAATCCTTGAGGATCTTGCACAGGATCTTGGACAGGATCTTGGACAGGATCTTCGAAGATCCTCAAGGATCCTTGAAGATCTTGGCAAGGATCTTTGAGGATCTTGGCAAGAAAGGCTAAGATCTTTAAGGATCTTTAAGGATCCTAGGTAGGATCCTTGAGGATTTGAGAAAAGATCCTTAGAAAGATCCTCAAAAAGATCTTTGAGGAGTCTTTAAGGATCTTCAAAGATCCTTCAAAGATTTTCACCAGGGAAAAGCTACATGTGCTCCAAATTGATATTGCAACTGCTTCTTTGGAACATGCTCTGACTGAAAACTTATTTGTCACCCAGTCTGTGTTCAGATAACAATCAACCTTCAATAACTGAAATGTGAAAATTTGAAATCAAGGAGAAAGTAAATTACCTTTAATTTAAAATATAAAAGAAATGTACATCTCTTTCGAAGCTGTATTCAAGGGTTATAATAAGTCCCACATTCTATGAGTTCAATCTATGGCTCAAGTGCAAAGTATTACAAGCCATAAATGGGCAGGTACAAAACTCAGACCGGATCAACTAGGTTCAAGAGAAAAACGGTTTTGTAAGCGGCCATAACTACTCAATGCCCGATTACACCAAGGTCAGCTTTAAGATTACAGTAGGGCTAGGGTGAATTTTATTGAGGTCTTATCCTTTTTTTTTTTAATGTCGATCTGAGGTGGGCGATCCTATAATTGAGTCGATCTGGTCCGACTTTTTTACCTGCCTGGCCATAAATTATTGCAACCTACAGGATGGCTAGTTGTTCTAGCACTGAAGCACTATAGCTAATTGGGGAACTGTCAACTGAAATTAACAATTAATGCAAATCAAGTCAAATACTGGAGGTCACAGTAAAATATTTTATAACCTTTTTGGTGATCAAATCCCACAACCCGTTATGAGGTCAAACAACCAAGATGTGGACCATTATAATAATATTTTCTGTGGTACAGTGTACGAGAGTATTTACCTGCTGGTTAACCTATCCATAGAGCTGACATGAGGTAGAACTTGCCTCACAGACCCCCCTGTACTGTTCCTGGAACCTTTATTAAATAAATAAAAAAGACAAACTTTAAGATAAAAGGTTGACCCCATGAAGTTGCTGCTACTGCACTGCATCAATAATGTTGTATGTGTCAACTTTTACAGACTGACACAGAAACATCAGACTAGCAAATTCAATAAATTACCCGGTAAATTACTAGTTCACTTAACATAGAAAATTTCAAAGGAGAATGATTTTTAGTGTTGACAGTTTTGATGACTGTCAGCTATATTTAGCAAAACTAACAACTGAAGGTGAATTGTCACGGGATGTTGGTTATGAGTCCTTAATGATAATCAAATGACAAATTGACACATAATAAGATGTCAGTTAATAATGAATACATGTACATGTACAACAAACAAAGATGAGGGTCTATACCTGAGCTAGTATTTCCCTATCTAGACCCAACTGATCCCCACCCCTAACACAAGCTTAGGGGAGGGCGAGGCCTTGAAGAATATACTTTAATATAAACAAATCTGTCGAGTCAAAACCTGCCATAGTTCGCATTTGAACTTTTTGGTTGGTTTATCCAAATTCCCCATCCTCCCACCCCCTCCCATCCAAAAGTTTGTCGTTGTTTTACTCTATTAGAACAGAAACATCAGACTATTAGAACATACCGTTATTAATAGGGGGCAAATGATGAATATCTTCAAACGTTTCTTCAACAAATGAATCATATTTTGACTGGCCGGTTTCCTGCATCGGTTTCCTCCTTGGAGCACTGAATCCAGTCCCAGCAAATTCTCCTGGAGGCAACGTTTGGCAGAAATACACCTGCGCGTATTGTCCTTTTAACCATGTGGGGTAAGCCGAGTCAAACTGTTGATGCATCATCAGTGTTTTACTGGGTTTCCTATGTTTGGTCTTGGCAGCTCTGGTTTGCCACTGGAATAGAAATAAATGTCTTTCACTGTCTTTGAAACCCCATTGGCTTGCCACCATTAGAGCCGATTTGCCTTGCACGTCTATCTCGTCCATCGATGCACCTTTTTCCAGCATCAAATCTATAGCGTTGGAATGCCCTTGAGAAGAAGCGGCATGTAGCGGTGTGCGACCGAATGGAGTCTTCATGTTCACGTCAGCGTCCGTGTTGTCTGTTAAAATTCTGATTAAGTTGGTGTGACCACGATGAGCGGCAATAAAGAGAGCAACTGATGCTCTTTCCTTTGCAAGAGAAACTTTGTTTCTGTAACTTACTGGATCTAATGATTCCCAAGCTTTGTCGACTTCAACACCTTCTACTAGAACTTGATCCACGGCACCTCTACAGACAGCCGCAACAAGGGTGTCCCATATTCTCCAGAGTTTTAAATTAATTGTCGCTCCAGAAACTACATCATTGTGTCTTAAATCAGAATCGTCAAGCATATCTCCTTCATCTAGATACTGCAATCGCTGTAAATTGTAAGGAATTCCAACAACTAGTTCAGCGTAACATTTAAGTTCCTTTATCTTCATTTCGGGGTGAACCTTCTTCAGTAAAAACTTTTCTCCCGCGCTAGCTATGTAAATGAATATATCAAAAGAAGCTATTTTAAGTCCTTTCTTGGTTTTCCTAAAAGTTGACATTGCATTTCGCTCAAATAACCCTAAGACTTCGATTCATTGATCGAATTCGCGATTTACCTCACAGCAGTCGCCATGTTGCCATTTGCAGTCCAAGTTTGTTTTAGTATAGTTGTCACCGTAGCAACGCTGTCAATTTTAATTTACATTTCGCTCTTTTTAAATTGTCACGCTACATCTCGCGGCATAGGGCTGCTCATCATTTGTCGATACAAGCGACTATAACCTTGCTAGAAAGCTCATTGAACTTTTCAGCTTTTTGAGGCCCATAAAATTAATGTATTATCACCCCCGACCGCTAGTTTTGAAGTTGAAGATTTTGTATATATTTGAATTATTTGTTTCAATGTGGCATTGATAGCATTTCAATACGCTTTTAAATATTGTATTTAATTGCATTTTAATATATAGCTGTAACGTATTGTAAAACTGGATTGTACACGACCCCACAAGCTTTCAGCTTTCATACGTATCGTGTATAAAAAAAGGCTACATACCCTACCTATTGTAGCTACCTACCTACCTACCTAACTTACCCACCTTACCCACCGTCTCAAATTAATACCGCAGCATAGCCAACGTGACGTCGCAGATGACCTCGATGACGTTGGCAGATGCATAAGGATGGTTGCCAATGGAAGTGCTCATATAATCATCTTGAGAGAGGACAGTTTATCTGGCAGAGTTTGCTTCTGGCCCCAAGTAGGCGGCTTTCGACGAAATTGGCAAAATATCGCCAAAATCGCTAATTTCGCCAAGATTGTCAATCGTGGAGCTCTTTCGCCAAATCTGCCATTTTTGTCATCCCGTGCATTTCTGGACATAAGTGGAGCGATGGCTTCGGTGGTTCATTGACATTGCAAGCGCACACCGAGCCGGACGTTCGGCGAACAAGTTCTTGCTGGGGTAGTAATAATTTTTTGGGTTTGTTAAACATCTTTCAATGTTGTTTTCACTTACTTATTTTCATAAATAAATAACATATCAGTTATTCCGAATTAATCACAATTTCAATTAGAAAAACAAATGGAAGTTTTCATTCAAGGCTCTCGTTCACGCAGATTATCTTTGTCTTCAACACTGATTTGACTGAACAGGTAATAATTTATTGTTGTCGGAGATTGTAGTTGACCGAACCGCAAAATGAAAGCTAAACTTTTGCGAGAGTGCTTACTGGGGCCTAATAACTGAAAGGAGCGCTTAGGCTTAATCAGTAAACGAGTGCTTTCTTCTTCACATAATGTCGTGAAAAGTGTAGTTAACCGAACCGCAAAGTGAAAGTTAAGAGCGATACCTGGTTTAGTCAAGTTTTCATGTCCATTTTTAATTCGTTTGGGAAAACGGCGGAACGTTTTAGCTCACTTAAGGTGCTTGGATACGGTCGAGGTATAACGCGGTTACATGGTATTCATGGGGATTTTGAGTGCTTAGTATTTAAACTTGTGAATGGTAATCAGTGAAATCAACCAAGTCTAGTGTGCAGTTTAGACGTTCTGGAACTCACTTAGAGAGTCTGGCTGTTCTAGAACTCTAGACATTCTAGACATTCTAGAGCCCACAGAGGGTAACATATAACAATTGAGAATTCTAGAACTTATAACTCTAGAACTGCGAATTTGACTGACTTAGAACTGGAGCTAATAATTTATTGTTGTCGGAGATTGGATGACAAGAATTTCTGTCGCAATCGGAAATTCAGTGACCTGGATTTGTGAAAATCTTGTTCATCTTCATGCTTTAAAGAACGAGGTATAGTGTGGAGTGCAATGTTTCGTGATGTTGACTTTCGCCTCATGTCTTAAAGAACGACTAATGTTACATGTGTAGCGCGCTTGTATCGCCTCATGGCTTTAAGAACGACGTATATTTCACCTGTAGCGTGTGCTTGTTTCGCGTCACGGCTAAGAGATATTTTCTGTCACGCGCAAACTGACTTCCGAGAGTCCGATTGACTCTTGCCAGGAAGAGCTGTCTCCATCGGATCCGATCGAGTCTGTTTGCCAACTTGTTCAATCCCCCCTAGCTCCTGTTAACCCTCACTTCTGGTACCACTGATCAAGCGCCATGCACCCATTTCCGGTTCCGGTCGCGATCGGAGTCAATCCGCCTGCGAGTGAAGACAACCCGACTCAGGTCGAGTGTATTGGACATGTATGGAGGGTTGTCCAATACACCCATACTGAGTGGTACCACTGATCAAGCGCCATGCACCCATTTCCGGTTCCGGTCGCGATCGGAGTCAATCCGCCTGCGAGTGAAGACAACCCGACTCAGGTCGAGTGTATTGGACATGTATGGAGGAAGGGTTTATGATTTGGACCGTCAGAAGACGAAGTGGAGTTTTATCATCCTTGCAGTAACTGTCTGATAATAGTCAAATTGTAGTGCAACGCAGGTAAAAGCGTTACATTTATTTCAATGCATGAGATTGATAACGAACACACGTAAAGGAGGCGAAGAATAATTATACGTTTACGTATAAGTGGTTGTGTTATGACAATTGATGAGATAAGGGTAACCGCAAACCCTTTGCTAACCGCAGTAATATTGTATTTCGATACCGCATAAAAGCTATTGATGTAAATGCTTTGGATTCGATTGAATGATTAGTTGGACTACGAACGAGCGTAGTAGGTTTTGAAGTTGTAATCGAGTGAAATAAAACGTAATTAATCAGAAAGATACAGTCCTTTAATCGGGAACCAACGCCGGGAGATAATTTCCCGAGTGCACATTTTGCGTTCTAATATGGCGGTTTTTGTACCATGTGATCACTATACTGCAAGCAAATTAAAGGGCCCATTTCCTTACTCAGGGTTGCTGTCCAACCACTCGCACCGGATGCGCTTCTCCCTCCGTGTTTTTCAACCAACTTTTTCCACTGCAGGTACCAGCTGTATCTGGGAGATAACGGTGCGAGAGACTGGTATCTCATCTAGACGAGGAGACGAGCGTCATTCACTCACTCAATCACTCACTCACTCACTATCCTTTACGCTATCAGTTATCCACTGAACCGCGGGTCTGACATTGCATGGCCGTTTCCGACGCTTCTCTATAAACTGCGGCCGTTTGCGTTCCCTGAGATTAGTCCAGATAACTGGAGGTCCTCTCTCAAGACCTCCCACCAGCTTTTTCGCGGTCTCCCCCAGGTCCTGCGCCCGTCCATATCGAGGGAGCGGATCCTTCCAGTCCATGATTCGCTCCGCGTATAGAAAGAAGAGTGCTTCCATCACAATTTTCCGTTTCTTCGCCGCCTTCAGAAACCTGTTATTGAGCCAATGTCACACAAACAACTCAAACCATGCAAAAGGCGAATCGGAAAAGTTATTGAACCTCCTCCAGTCCACATGCACATCCAACAAGAACAGCGTCATTTTGCCACTTTATTCACACAGGTAGATCTCTGAGTGACCCCGCTCATTCAACTTGCTATTCATCAACATGGTCTAGTACTAGTTGTAGTGTGGCAATCATACGAAGTAATATATCCAAAGACATTTCATTTCCATCTCCGAGGAAGGCCAAGTCAAGTCCAAGTTCGTCCGCGGGCGACTCTGTCGCACCTTTCGTTAAGTCTTGATGATCGTCTGCCCACAAGAGAGGCCTTTTGGTGTGCTCATATATGCACCCTCAAATCTCATAAACTTAACAGAAGGTGCGAGTTTAATTCCAGGAATAGGATTCGTTACAATTAACACCATCTTGTTGCTATATTTTATTTGCTTTTTAGCGGGTGTTTTACAATTTTTTTATTATTACGTAATTCTTATGTAATCATATTTAAAACAAAAATTTCTTTAATTTGTTCTCTTTGTTATCTGTTGTTTTGTAACTTATTTAACTCATTTTCAATTCTCTTATATTTCTTAACAGCCACTTTCAAACACTATGGCCACCGTAACTTGTACGCCCGTTACGAATGTAGATACGCTTGAATTAACATAAATATTAGCATTTATATAATAACCAAATTAATGCGCGCGCTCTGATTGGTCAATCAGCTATGTTCTATTGTGCCAGTAAACTCATAGAAAAATCGCGCGTTTTCGGAATTATTATATAAAAGCAATAGACCACAAGTTTCTATGGTTTATAGGCTGATAAACCACTTGGGATGTTGGAAGAACACTCGAAGATTTCGTAAATCACTCGTCTGCGGCTCGTGATTTACGAATTCTTCTCGTGTTCTACCAACATCCCGCTTGGTTTATCAGCCTATAAACCATAGAAACTTGCGGTCTATACGATGATGGAACTCGAATGGGTATGATGAATTCTCTTGCAGTTATTTAGAAAGGTTTGGTCATGCAGAAGTTCTCAGTCGTGCGGAAAGCCCAAAAGCGAATGGCAATTTTGCCGTAACTTTGCATTTCATGGGCGTGCTTAGCGATTGGCTGACTACTCTTGCAAGTTAATTGCTTCCCGCGCTTGGAACTTGCTGCGTCTCCTTGGTTCGAATTCTGATTGGTTGGCGTGATTTAGTTGTGCTCATGTGCCGTGTTCTTTCATTGGCCTGATTAACAATTTAATCTTTGGTCTACGATAATTGTACAAAGCTTTCTCTGGTACGACAAATGAACCTGTCACGATTCGTCATAGTGCTGCGTTTTTTATTCAATGATTTGAAATTATGATAGACTCAGCACGCGGCTTGTGACATCTCATATATTGTCATTTTCTTATAGAAAATGGAGACTTTAAGGGATGCAACCTTGGCGGGATTTATGAGCAGGCATGGGGACAATGTGCGAAAATTGAGGCAACGGCTCCTGCTCTGGATAGACTGTTGAAAATGAAGCCGAACTTTGTTCCAGTTATTTAATCTTCTTCTTACGTAGGGAGAGATTTACTATTCAATGATTCGACTTTCAAACTATTTTCTTGCGATTAAAGCTATGAGTTCCCGCCAGCGGATTGTTGCAGAGGCCCCAGATACTTCACGGTCAAATTAGAATCAATAGGGACTGGGAAGCTTTTATACTTTGGAATACTTTAAAATTTTCGTCCACTTTGCCCGATTGTAGATAATTCGTCAAAAGGTATGACTCAAAATGATGAGCCCACTCGCCGACTGTCCTTAATTAATAATGAACATTCAGGAATCATGTTTCAAATATCGAAATCGTAATGACTCCGATCAACGTGTCGAATCGGTATAGCAGGAATGGGGATTTTTCAAGTTCTATAGTGCGGGAGAGATTACAGTGAGAGGGACCAGCATGCCGTCTAATATTGTTTCTTTCCTTTGGTGAATGGATAATATCGATCGATTGAATGCTTGTGATAGCAATTCTTATAAACTATATTCCGTACAGCTAAGACGGCAAATTTATTAAAATCCTCCATTTATCCTCTACACGTATAATTGTTATTATTACAATGCGGTACGAAAATGATTCGAACACACTTTTAAACCTAATGATACGTAACAAAAATAAACCACACCTCCATTTCAACACGCACCTACTGTAGTTCACTCTTTTTTATCATCGGGAAAGTCTAATCTTAGGGCTGAAGCTAAACGTTCTTATTTTATTCATTTCTTTACTTTTTTTGCGATTTGAGCTTGAAAACGTTCCTAACATGTTCTTAAAGTTCGACTACAAACAGAATTGTTCTTCAGTGTATCACGTAATAGGAAAGCCACATTGTCGACCAATCAGTTCAAATACCTGCCAAAGTATTTGAGTTAATTGTCCTGTTACCTTTATTTATACTACTCACAAAAACAAAAACAAAACAGATGGGCAAAATAAAGACGTTCTCTACTGAGGTATGTTCTTCTTAAAAATCTGGATAATCTCAGCCTGAACGGAAAAGTGTACATGTCGATCAAATCCGGTCTCAGGTTAAATCCGTTTTTACCTAGGTTAAATTACTGTTCCTCATTTTACCTAGGTCGTGATAGGCACTCTACCTAAAGCAGCTATCAACCCTCCAAAATAGATTGAAACACCTTTTCCTTCCCTCCATCTCTATATCTTACGCATCTCAAAATATCTAAATGTTTTTGTATCATCTTATCGGTTTCTGTATTCATACAATTATCCAATCAGTCTCAACATTACAACATAGTAAGGAAACAAAGAACTGTACTATGCACTTACCGGTACTCGAACTCGAACCCTCTAGGCCTCGGTTGTTCGAAAAGTGGATAGCGTTATGCATCTTTTGAACAACCGAAGCCATGCTGATCTGTAGCCCTCTGTCTTCACCACTACACTGCATCGACGAACATGCTCAACCCAACACAGTATGTTCTTTTTTGAAATAAGTCCATGAATATCCATGTGTCATAACAAAAAACTAATCCTGACCCTAATTTTTCTCTAGGCCTAATTTAGGCTCCACAGAAAGTTTCTTCAATTCATCTGAGTACGTATTCAACCTAGGTAGAATGAGGATCGCCTAATTTATTATTATTATTATTATTATTATTATTATTATTAGTAGTAGTAGTAGTAGTAGTAGTAGTAGTAGTAGTAGTAGTAGTAGTAGTAGTAGTAGTTTTGGTATTAACGGTATAAGTATTACTACTATCTGGAAGGGATTGGAAACAATAGCAAATCTGTCCTCCCAATTCTAATTGTCTTGATTTCTTAGTCTATGAAAACTGTTTTTATTTGCCTCTGACAGCCGTCCAGCCGCCAATCTGGTCTAAATTGATATCAGGAACATCAATGTTGCAATAGGCACATACACGGCATAAGGGATGATCGCCGCAGACGTTGGTGTTGTTCCTGTTGCTTCCGTTATGGCTGGAGAAGAAGTAAGGAAGTCACATGACTTGAGTGCTTCGGCATCTTTGACATAATCGTCACCTAGGAAACCCTTATAAGTCCGCTTCTCTTTTGCGATGGCAACCAGGGCAGTGGCGGAGTCCTTGAAGATCAAATTACCACTTGAATTGGAATACTTAGTGGAATTAAAAAGTTGGAACTTGCCCGGGTCTGTTTGCTTGATGCCATAATTTTCACTCATGCTTGTCAAAATGGTGACGATTTTGTCAACATCAGCATTTCCTTTTCTCGTGACCACCGCGTGTGCGGGGTTGAAACCAAGGTAACATTGCTCGTGCTGTCCAATCTCTGGTGACGAAAATATAAGACAAATTCAATTCAAAAGCGATTGCATCACTTCAAGTGAAGATACCAAGATGTTAAACTTAATTCAACTTCACCTTGACAAGAAGGTTGAACCTGAAACCAGTTTGGCCCTAAAATTTTGCATCATTTGGCTTTCAATAATCCATAGTACTCGGTTTGACGTGCGAATTTGTTGATCAATTCAAATGATATTTGTCCCAGTCAAGCCCCAGTTACGCAGACATGGGAAAATAATAGATTTTTTTCTTCAACAAGGAAAACTTTACTCATACAAGGAAATTAAGAGAAATTGTACCGATTCTAGTTGTTAATTTACATGCCACTGTTTAATCGGAAGTTACTCCGTGAGGCCTTACTCCCTTTTCAGTTTGGAGAAATAGGCCGGCTGATATTTAGCTCTATTATTGGAAAAAACAAATACCTTTCCTGCTGCCATCTTTGCAAAGGTATTGGTAATCACTCGCAGAGCGATAACCTCCCATAGCCACAACTTCTTTTACGGTTACATGCTTAACAAATGCTACATCACCCTTATCCTCCGCCATACACTTGAAGGAGCCATGGTACCCAGCGTACTTGTTTTCGCTCGTATCTCCGGAGCATTGGGTGTCCCCAGTTCCTGCGCAAAGTGCGCAAAGTTTTCCGGGAATCTCTCCTGTCGTATTGTATGTTTTAACACCTGTTAATAAAATTGAAAAATGAAATAGATCATTAACACCTTCAGATGGCGTACGTTGTTAAATCAAATTAGTTTCATTTTAACGTATAGGAGGCGGCTGACAACGTTACTTAGTTTTTTGTTTCCGAATGAAAGAACACAATTTGAATGTTTTCCTACGTTTTTGTTTGCTTTCACACATATTAAAGTGTCTACATGCATCAAGCAAGCGCTTGTTGTTTGTAACTGCTGACTAAATAAAATATATAATATTGAATAAAATCAACTTGAGCAGGGAAATAGAATACAGTATAAAGCTAATTACCAGGTACGCAGCTCTCGCTGAAAAAGTCGGCAGCCGATAGGAAATCATTCAGCTTGTTCCCGCACTTAACAGCTGGAATCAACTCCGTGCGAAGCATATAGCCAATGGGTACCCTCCAACCGGCTGTCCGTCGAGCTCCAGTGTGGCAAGACTTTTTTCCCTTCAGAGACGTTAAGTTAAACCCTTCGTTTGACTTTTTAACCACAGCAACTCCATAATATTTGACCCCGTACTTTCCATATTGTTCAGAGACAATGGGTATCAGGTCCTTTGTCTTCCCTGTATTAAAGACAGCATTAAAGATGAAGCGATGTCCAATTTGTTTGTTTTAGTGGGAGAAATCCCTGAATTACAGGTTTGGTAAGATGGAAGATATATATAAAAGCCATGTTTTTGAACCTCGGGTGTGGTCAAAGTGACTTTCGAAGCGAAAAACCATCAGTTAGAGGAGCAAACTAGGGGGGCCCAAACCCTTGAACTTTTGTTTACTTTCAGCGATGGTCTTTCGCTTAGAGAGTTTGAAAAGCAAAGAATATGTAATAGCGGTGTAAAGGTGATTCCCTAGAAATAGCTATTTAAGCCACCATGACAATAGGCCTTAATCCCACAGCGACCATGTTGATTGCAGAGGGATTGAGCATTTGTTTTGCACCACCGAAACTCTTTCCCAAACATTTCAACTCAAGGCTCGTGGTACGAAATCTATTGTCGATGGCCAATATGGCCGCCGCGCGAATAAGGCCCATTGTCGAGCAACCGCGCGATGTTGGACAAATTTAGCTCGGTTTTATGTGATCCATAACCTTCATTAGGAGATCGTAGAAAGCGAGTTCTTGCCGCGTGAAGTAAGAACATCAGTGACACATTCGAATCAAGGTTTGCGCATTGCGACGACTTCATTCTTAGCACTTCACGAACGGGTACATGGAAAGGATATCCAAGGCTTATGTAGCAGCTCTTGCAACGTATAATGTGATTGGCTCGCTACTCAAGCAGAATTGAAACCGCAATGACTTAGACTTCAAAACAATAGAAGCTGCTTACAATACCAAACAATGGCAGGTTACTAGAGCTGCTGCACTGCTGAAATCCATTGAGCCTTAATCAGACGGCGGTCATGTCGAGTCTCGAGGGATTGAAAACTTTTGTTTTTGCGCATGCACCGAAACTCGTTCCCAACACATTTCAACTCAAGGCTCGTGGTGCGAAATCTATTGTCTATGGCCAATATGGCCGCCGCGCGAATAAGGCCCATTGTCGAGCAACCGCGATGTTGGACAAATTTAGCTCGATTTTATAAATGTAATCCATGATATGACGCACAGCCTGGTGTCGTGCAATGGTTAGATTTTACTGATTTCTTTTACTACACCATGAAGACACCATTGTCAGCAAAGGAATGAAATAAAATATGGGGGCCACCGTACTCGGTCAGGGGAAGATAGCCATTCTTTGACGGAGTAAGCTTGGCGTCAACAAAAATCCGCCATTTTATCAACGTGAGCGAGCTAATGTGCGCGCCAATGACACAAGAAATTATGCCCATTGGAGTTGCGCAGTGTAACGCCAGAGAATCACCTTCGGCCACGGCACCGACAATGCTACAAAGCAAGAATATTATTCGTTTGAAAAACGAAGAACAAGAATTTTCGTGCATATCTTTGCTGCACTCCGCTCACAAAACAAGAATGTGAAATCACCGAATTTTAGGTTTCGACGACAACGTAAGCATAACAATGGCCGTGTTTTCACCAGCGGTTTTTAAGGTCGCTTAGCAAGTGACAACCGGAAATCGCGTGAAAACAGTTGCTTTTCCAACTTGCTTAAAGTTAGAAGGAAGGGTTACGTTTTTGAAAACGCTGGCCGTGTAGCACTTAGATTACAGCAGATTTATCAATTAGAGGGTAATGTGAAGTGCTAGTTTTCTATCAATCATCAAACCATTTGAGCGTTAGCCCTACTAATGCAAATGAGCCCACAATCCCTTCGGGTTAGGATTAGGGTTAGGGTTAGCCTAACCGTTGAAGTCGTGATTTTTTCAGGCTTCTCAACGCAATTGCAAAAATTGCGTTCATTAGCTTCACTTGATTTCACATCCGCAGTTCAATATATGATCCATTTCATATATGATTTCATCAATGTGGGATTTGCTGTGATCATAAAAAGGGGACTTTTGTCCGGTTGTGAATTCTATTGTGAATGAAAGGAATAATTTTATTAAAATTGCAGCCCATTTTTTATGAAGGATACGTTAACAGTGAGTATCGCCTCAATGACCTCAAAGCTTGGAAATGTGGTTGCTAGAGCGCGCTGCGCGCTATAGTAACATAGAGATATTCCAGTACACTGTGGGGTGAAAAAAAGGGAACGAGAAGAGATAAATTAGAACTTGAAGCGCTGAGGGCGTCCTACCTGCGTCGTACACTCTGCCACCATCCAAGGTTATGAGATCAGCTTCATTGTTTTTTATTTTAGTGGCACAATCATCAGCGGATATTCCAACAACGCACAGAGCGGTCACCTCCATACTTGCATTTTTTGCGGTTTCCTTGACGTATTTCACGAAGTCATCGCATTTGTTTTTTTCTAAACTCGATTTGACACACCATTTGAAGCTTATTTGAGCTAAAAAAAAAAATCAGTAAAATCAGTTTAATAAAAAATAAAGTAATGTCATAAGCTCAGAGGACGATAAACGTTTTAAAGTGGAAAATGCCTGGATCCGTTCAACCGAACTTCATCACCATCGTCATCCACAAGGCAAATGATTAATGTGAGGAGGCAACATCATACTAAATTTGCTGTTTTTAGGTCAAAAGTGGGTAACAATCTAAATTGGTACTTAAGCTCACACGTACAACATTTCTGACAACCCACTGAGAAGATACGAAATGTTTTTACGCCGCAAAGAGCTATTCGTAATTATTTTTTAGCGACTTTCTGAAGACACCGTCTCCAAACTTGAAAAAACTGGCCACTTTTTTCAAGTTTCAATCCATTCCCATCCTCTCCATCCTTGGCTTCAAACAAGAAAGAATAGCTTCAGTGCGCTTTAATGGTTATCGGCAACAGAACCAACGCATTCACCCTGCTAGCAGATCCTTTCTTTTGCTTGCTCGATTTTGGCGTTCTCGAGAAAGGCTCTGCATGAATCGAGTAAGATCTTTATTGAATATGCGCTGCATGTTGCCAGGATACAGTCTCGAACCCAAACCTACTATGCCAGATCTCGCCGCCATCTTGGTTTTTCATAGTACATCGGGCTCAATTATAACCATCGGTTTTGTCAAAAAACGGACGCTCGCACTGGAAAAACCGGTCTGACGAGAGAAAACAAGATAGACTAGTCCAGAAGTTCGGGCTGCGGCGGCTTCAAAGAGTTGACGCGATTCGGGCAGAGCCTACTTTTCTCCTCCTCAGTAAAGAAAAAGACAAAAGGAGGCTCTGCTCGCAGGGTGTAAAGCATGATCTTTCGGTCTTCATTGATGCAAAGATAACTTTTAATGTTCTGAGGTATAACTGAAATAGCGTGACTGTCACAATGACCCTTCAAGAAAGGTTATATAATGTTCATTTATGGAAAATATATGGGGCTCTAAGTACAGGGAACTATTTCATTCCTTAAGGCATAATTCCGGAGGGAGAAAACGAAATTTGTAGTCACATTTTGGATTTTCAAGGCAGTGGAGGGACCCCAAGATGTTTTGAAACCTTCTTCTCACTCAGAGAGTCGTAGGTGTCTTAAATTAACGAGATCATGAGAATCACAATGTACCAAGGTTTTCTGAGAAACCATCCACCAATGTCAACACCTTTAGTTCAGAAGTATAAGTGGATTTCTGCGGATCCAATTTACTCAGTTTCACAAAAATGTCCACTGTCATTTTAGCCTTGTTTACCGTTCAACTGGGATATCGCAAATAATAAGGTTAAAAAACGTCAAAATCCAAAGAAACTTTCTTGGTAGTTTTTTGTGAATGCCTTTATTATAATCGCCTAACTTTGGGCGAAAAACTAAGCACATGCAAGCAAGCCTCGAAAAATATTTACTTGTCTGTTGCTTTCTTCCTTTCTTTTTGTTTCGTCCAAGAGGTCGAAACTTCGCTGAATTCAGAAAGTTGATCAATATCTTCAATTAAAGACGTTCGCCCCCATTGCTACTGCGCATTTTTTCACGCATGTCACGCACACGTCATGCACCGCAGACCACGAAGGTAAACACGATGATAAAGCCGCAAACATTTTGCTTAAGAATGGAACGTGAAAGCGTGTGGCATCATGGGATAGCTGTGGACCCAGGTCTTCTCGGAAATGTCGCGCAATGACGTGTCATTGCGAATATTTTACTCTCTTAAATGCTCGGTGATCCCCATTTTTCTTTCCGTAGATCACTTCCTTTCCTGATTTTGCCCGTTTCAAAAAAAAACAAAAAAAATTTGTAAGTGAGAAGTCACAAATATTTCGCTTTTTATGTACTCGTGCGACCGACGTTTTCTTTCTTAGACTAGTATGTATCGTTTTTCAAGGTCTATTTCACCACAGAAAGAGACATCAGCTGCAAAAGTTTATTTAGTTTCAACATTGAATTGAGTACGTTTACCTGATCTAAATTTCACTAATGTACCTTTTTTATTGCTGACAGTTGTAAGCTTAGATTGTCTTAAAATAATGCAAGTTTCTAAAAGCTCACCTCATGATCTCGAAAAGCAGCTCTGCGCCCCCCCTTTTTTTGCCTTTTTGGCAAATTAGATCATTACCTTTCTGCGTGGCAAGTTAAAAAAAATCTGTTCGTGGGAACATTTTGGGAGCGAACGTCTTTAAGGCCTTTTGCCAAAAACAATGCGCATTCACAAAAAACAAAGTATCCTATGACCGACCAACACACTCTGAGATCACCTTATCTGGATTAGCAAAATGGCAAGCAAAACGAAAGTGGATTATGTTTTCCATGGATCAATCAGGTTCAATTAGTACACACAACTTCCTTTTGCAAGAGACCAGAAAATCTAATATCTGTCTCTGACAGAAGTTCAGCATTTAAAACTGAAAAGCTCACCCAGTTTATTCTTCTAACTCATTGCTAAACCTTTGTTTCATTTTGCAAGCTCAGTAAACTAAACATACCATAGACACGTCTGTAAAAAAATCGAAGGTTTGTCACTGTTGCATTCGAATTACGCCCTGCATGTTTTTAACTTAAGTATACAGTTAAAACTGTTTTATCTTGTTATAATAAGCAGGTAGTGTCAGTATGGAGAAGGTCTTTTAAAGTGCATCTCTGAAACTATGAAGCTCCAGAGAGGACTTGCACTTAATCAGCATGCGTCGTACCGTTGCGGAAACGTGCGGAAGTGCTTGATAACTGAACGACGACTCAAAGTGCAGGTAAAACAGGAATCTAGCTCTTTATCAATTATCTAAATGATGATCCTCGTTAAATTGCTGATTGGCCACGGTCAATACAAGAAAGGAAGTGAACATGGCGGAAGGATATCAAAGGAAACGAACCCAAAGCAAACTGATTGATGTACGCACATGCGGAGCAAAGGTGCAAAAGAGGCGAAAGACCGTGCCACTTTTCTTACCTGATTGGGCAAACTGTATGAAAACCAATGTCAGAAAAGCGAGCAGAATCTTAGCCATTGCGACTTCGGACGTGATCAAGATCAGAATGCAGACAGCGCCCAGATGTGATTGGAAAAATATCAGTCTGGACCAATGCCAGTAAAGCTGATTGGTGCTGAAACGAGGTCGTCACAGTTAGAAAATATTTTTATCGTGACGTGGGGGTTGCTTTGACGACGACACTGTCGTACTCCCCGAATTACACCTCCATTCTTCAGCGAGTCTTTCCCGACCGTGCTTTTTTGAAAACATTTTGTAGCCTCTGTCGTAACGCCGCGAAACGGTACGCACAATTTGCGTTTAAAGGATCAAATTCACTAGTTTTGTGACACCCTCTCATCTTACATTAATCTATTTTCTGGCCCTTACACTCGTTTAAGAGATCATGTAGATTTTCATGCTTCGGGGAAATTCCGGCTTTTCTCCGGTATTTTCCACATTATTTCTCCATTTCAGTTAGTTTTCGCTTCACCTGTTATGGTCATAAGGGTTATTCATATACATTATTTCTGTTATTCCAATTTTTTTTGCATTCATTTACTTAACTTTTGCTCAGCATTTCGTGATTTATATATCTTTGTTTACCGTGAATGGATGGATGTCACCCATTCTGTAAGATCAGCAGCGGCAATCGATGAACGTTTTGTGAGTACATTGGAACCCGTTACCTCTTTGACTTACAGGATTAATCAGAATGTAAATTCACCTCTCATTTTCAATACAATGTCAGGTAGACAGTATTGAGAATAAAGTATTTTATCAGCCTTAGGGTATGCTGTTGATATAACACCAAATTTTCATGAGCAGCCAACGAAGAAACCTAAGGAAGTAGTTAGGAGAATACGACCACCTGATACAGATTTGATCGTATTTTTAACCTATTTGTCCGAAAAGAAGACGAGAGACTTGAAGAGACTAACCACAGTGGAATGCAGCGGAGACAAGCAGGGATAATAGCTTTAACCTGTTGTCAGTGTTCACGAGAAACAATATGTAATAAACCATTAATTTGTATGACTTGTTTTCGTCAATATAGGCGCCGCCCTTGTCTCCCTCGCAGCCGTTTTTTGGATGTCACGCAACGTTTCCCCAAAAGTTGCGTGACATCCAAAAAGACTAGCGCCGCCCCATTTGGGAAAATCGGACAAGCAGTGATTTAGCTTCCAGTATCGTTCGCTATTGAAAGCGGCTAATAGTTATTCAAGTTCGTTCATTCGTCAGTTCAGTTTTCGTTGTCGATCGAGTTCAGAATAAGTTCAACTTTAAGCATTTTCACAACAAGGATCATAAGAATTTTTTTCGTTTTATTTGTTAGTATATAGTTTCGCTCTTCAAGGTTTTTGATTAGTTTCACAATGTTTCAATTAAGTCTAGAAATAAATCAGGGCTTAAGTTTAATATTAAAAATGGAAAATATACTGCAAAGGTTGGTCAAGACAACGTGAACAATATAATATAATATTATAATATAATATAATATTTCGGATAAATGCTTGTTACCAGATCTTTATATTTACCGGAAATGACATAAAAAGGCTACGTGATGTGTAAAATTAATAAAAACGGAAATGCATAAAGAAGAGGAAAGAGAAAAATACATGATAACAAGATAAAAGAAACAAACGAAAATTAAAAGGTAGCTAAACTAAATTACATTTCATCTCTTCTGTTAAGGCCTGCAGGCTCCAGTGTTTTTCCTATGTGTATGAGGAATGCCTCACGAGCCTTTCTGATGGAGTCACGGCTAGTGTGCAATGAGGATCATGTGATCCTCCGCGTGTCCACTGGTCAGGAAGTGTCGTGAAACCGCAGTGGGGGTATAACCACAAAAGGGGTTTATAATACATCAAAAGACCGCTGAACATAGGCGACCTATTAATTTTCTTTAGTTTCTTTTATCCTGTTATCATGTATTATTCTCTTTCCTCTTTTTTATGCATTTCCGTTTTTATTAAGTTTTTTTTATGTCATTTCCGGTAAATATAAAGATCTGGTAACAAGCATTTATCCATTCAATAAACCTGAAGAAGGCTGGTGTTGGCCAGCCGAAATATTGCAACAACGCCTATGTTCACGTTGTCTTGACCAACCTTTGCAGTATATTTTCCATTTTAAAGTTTTTTTGGTGTGGTCACGATCTATTTTGATCGAACGTAGAGCAAGTCTTGATCGTACACGGTTTTTGCAGTGGTTTATTAAAGTGGTACTATGATCAAATTTTTACCCCTCGATTTTTTGAGTGTATCACATAGAATTCCATGAAAAAATGGAAAAATCACGCTTCTTCTGAATTATTACATAAAAGCAATAGACCACAAGTTTCTATGGTTTATAGGCATGACAAAATACGTGGGACGAATGACTATAATATAGCGGGCCTTCTGTATTCTATAGGTGGTTTGCAATCACTCTGAGGATACACAGATAAAAATGATGTAATGTACAATCGCTGGTGGACGAAAAAAAGAAGCTCATGACAGATCTTTTGTTTTCGTCCACCAACATGGCAGCGATGACGTAACGTGAAAGCCACCGAAAATTTGAAATTTTGATGCAGAATCTTCTTGCAAGTTTTTCGTGTCGTTTATGTGAACTAAACGCGTGAGACTGTTTGAATCTTGCAAGCAACTACTTCAAAAAGCCAATAAGATTTATTTTATTTTTTAGAATTTTACGCATGTTTGGATAAAATTTTCATATTTTACCGTATAGTTAAGCTTTGGAATGATTTACCATTAAATTTAAGGAAATCTGACTCTATAAGTAATTTTAAGCATGACCTTAAATCGATCTTGTTCCATTCCGATCAATTTCTATAGCCATCTTTTTTTTATATTTGTATTTAGATTTTGATTTATGTCTTAGATAACCTCTTTTTATTAGGGATTAGACTCCTGTTTAGAGGCTCTCCTAGTTTTTTGTATTAATGTACTTGAACTGAAACTATAAAAGATATTAGGGAAGGTTTTTTTTAGGGGGGGGAGGGAGGGGGTGGGCCGGGGTATTTTAGAACTTTTTCGCGAAAAAAGTGTTAGCCCTCCCACTTCCTGGAATGGATTAATGCATGACCCTTCAAAAATACCCAAACAAAAACATCTGACCCTCCCCCATCCCCCTCAACCTATCCAAGACAAAAAAAACCTGAAGTGGAAATAACAAACTGGAAGTGTTACTCATATAACCGCGTTCACCTGCGCACAAAGTAGTTAATTGCGTGGTGTGTGATTGTAAGGTGAAAACTTGAAAATGGGCAAGGATGTACGAGGAATAGAAAGAGGGAAATGTGCTTGTGGTGAATGCGAGGATTTCATGACGTCTGATGGAGCAACTTGTGGCTATTGTGGCTGTTTGCCGACTCGCCATTCTAAAAAGGATGCCTGCCACTCCTCTGACTCAGTTGATGGCACATCGGCTGCGGGAACAAGTGAAAGCACAAGTCCAGAGAAATGGAAGGATGAAGACCTAGGGTGGTTCCCGAACCCAAAGGGCGAATATAGTGATGTAGTAGATCGAGTTGTCGGTTCAAGTTCGAGTAGCTTAAGTGACGAATCCTCACCGGAGACTGATTTTATACCAGAACCCCGTACGGAAACATCAAAATATGGGCGAAAGCGGGCACGGGTCGAGAGAGACAATTATGTCAGTTGGGAGAAGATAGTTTATTGATAAGTAAATTTTTCAACAGCTGTAAAATAATTTACATTAATTTCGACTGGTAGCTTTGCTTGTATAGACAAAATAGAAGCGAAATGGAGTAATTTTTTCCTTGCCAAAAAAAACTATTACCCTCCCCGGGTTGAGAATAAAACAGGTTTGACCCTCCCCAATTTGTAAAAACATTTCTAAGGACCCTCCCCTCCGAGGCCCCGGCCCACCCACCCCCCCCCCCCCATTTAAAAACGTACCTTCTACCGCTGCTTGACTGAAGACACAGGAAACATGACATTTGCCAGTCACCTAACTGTGTTTCAGTTAACGGGAAGTGCAAATGACCTTTATCCAGGAAAGAATTTTAAAATTAAGCTACTTTACGATGATGGAACTTGAGTTGGTATGATGAATTCTCTTGCAGTTATTTAGAAAGGTTTGGTCACACAGAAGTTCTCAGTCGTGCGGAAAGCCCAAACGCGAATGGCAATTTTGCCGTAACTTTGCATTTCATGGGCGTGCTTAGCGATTGGCTGACTACTCAAGCCATTTAATTGTTTCCCGTGCAGCTTGGAACTTGTTGCATCTCCTTGGTTTGAATTCTGATTGGTTGGCGTGATTTGTTTCGGGCTCATGTGCCGTGTTCTTTCATTGGCCTGATTAACAATTTAATATTTGGTCTACGATAATTGTACAAAGCCTTCCCTGGTACGACAAATGAACCTGTCACGATTCGTCATCGTGCTGCATTTTTTATTGAATGATTTGAAATTATGATAGACTCAGCACGCGGCTTGTGATATCTCATATATCGTCATTTTCTTATAGAAGATGGAGACTTTAAGGGATGTAACCTTGGCGGGATTTATGAGCAGGCATGGGGACAATGTGCGAAAATTGAGGCAACGGCTCCTGCTCTGGATAGACTGTTGAAAATGAAGCCGAATTTGTTCCAGTTATTTAATCTTCCTCTTACCTAGGGAGAGATTTACTATTCAATGATTCGACTTTCAAACTATTTTCTTGCGATTAAAGCTATGAGTTCCCGCCAGCGGATTGTTGCAGAGGCCCCCAGATACTTCACGGTCAAATTAGAATCAGTAGGGACTGGGAAGTATTTATACTTTGGAATACTTTAAAATTTTCGTCCACCTTGCCCGCTTGTAGATAAATCGTCAAAAGGTATGACTCAAAATGATGAGCTCACTCACCGACTGTCCTTAATTAATAATGAACATTCAGGAATCATGTTTCAAATATTGAAATCGTAATGACTCCGATCAACGTGTCGAATCGGTATAGCAGGAATAGGGATTTTTCAAGTTCTATAGTGCGGGAGAGATTACAATGAGACGGACCAGCGTGGTCTAATATTGTTTCTTTCCTTTGGTGAATGGATACTGTCGATCGATTACTTGTGAAAGCAATTCTTATAAACTATATTCCGTACAGTTAAGACGGCAAATTAATTAAAATCCTTCATTTATCCTCTACACATATTGTTATTATTACCATGCGGTACGAAAATGATTCGAACACACTTTTAAACCTAATGATACGTAACAAAAATAAACCACACCTCCACTTCAACACGCACCTACTGTAGTTCACTCTTTTTTATCATCGGGAAAGTCTAATTTTAGGGCTGAAGCTAAACGTTCTTATTTTATTCATTTCTTTACTTTTTTTGCGATTTGAGCTTGAAAACGTTCCTAACATGTTCTTAAAGTTCCACTACAATGAACAGAATTGTTCTTCAGTGTATCACGTAGTAGGAAAGCCACAGTGTCAATCAGTTCAAATACCTGACAAAGTATTTGGGTTAATTGTCCTGTTACCTTTATTTATACTACTCACAAAAACAAAAACAAAACAGATGGGCAAAATAAAGACGTTCTCTACTGAGGTATGTTCTTCTTAAAATTTTGGATAATCTCAGCCTGAACGGAAAAGTGTACATGTCGATCAAATCCGGTCTCAGGTTAAATCCGTTTTTACCTAGGTTAAATTAGTGATCCTCATTTTACCTAGGTCGAATAGGCATTCTACCTAAAGCAGCTATGAACCCTCCAAAATAGATTGAAACACCTTTCCCTTCCCTCCATCTCTATATCTTACGCATCTCAAAACATCTAAATGTTTTTGTATCATCTTATCGGTTTCTGTATTCATACAATTATCCAATCAGTCTCAACAATACAACATAGTAAGGAAACAAAGAACTGTACTATGCACTTACCGATACTCGAACTTGAACCCTCTAGGCCTCGGTTGTTCAAAAAGTGAAGAGCGTTATGCATCTTTTGAACAACCGAAGCCATACTGATCTGTAGCCCTCTGTCTTCACCACTACACTACATCGACGAACATGCTCAACCCAACACAGTACGTTCTTTTCATTATTTACTTTTCTGTAATAAGTCCATTAATATCCATGTGTCATAACCAAAACTAATCCTGACCCTAATTTTTCTCTAGGCTTAATTTAGGCTCCACAGAAAGTTTCTTCAATTCATCTGAGTACGTATTCAAGCTCGGTAGAATGAGGATCGCCTAATTTATTATTATTATTATTATTATTATTATTATTATTATTATTATTATTAGTAGTAGTAGTAGTAGTAGTAGTAGTAGTAGTAGTAGTAGTAGTAGTAGTAGTAGTAGTAGTAGTAGTAGTAGTAGTAGTGGTAGTAGTATTAGTATTGGTATTAACGGTATAAGTATTACTACTATTTGGAAGGGATTGGAAACAAAAGCAATTCTGTCCTCGCAATTCTAATTGTCTTGATTTCTTAGTCTATGAAAACTATTTTTATTTGCATCTGACAGCCGTCCAGCCGACAATCTGGTCTAAAATGAAATCAGGAACATCAACGTTGTAATAGGCACATACACGGCATAAGGGATGATCGCCGCAGACGTTGTTGTTGTTGCTGTAGTTGTTGGAGGGACACATGAATTGAGAGCTTTGGCATTTTTGACGAAATCGTCACCTAGGAAATCCTCATAAGTCCGATTCTCTTTTGCGATGGCAACCAGGGCAATGGCGGAGTCCTTGAAGATCAAATTACCACTTGAACTGGAATAGTTCTTGGAATTAAAAAGTTGGAACTTGCCCGGGTTTGTTTGCTTGTTGCCATATTTTTCACTCATCTCTTGCAATATTTTGACTATATTGTCAACGTCAGCATTTCCTTTTCTCGTGACCACCGCGTGTGCGGGGATGAAACCAAGGTAGCATTGCTCGTGCTGTCCAATCTCTGGTGACGAAAATGTAAGACAAATTCAATTCAAAAGCGATTGCATCACTTCTAGTGAAGATACCAAGATGTTAAACTTAATTCAACTTCCCCTTGGCAAGACGGTTGAACCTGAAACCAGTTTGGCCCTAAAATTTTGCATCATTTGGCATTCAATAATCCATAGTACTCGGTTTGCCGTGCGAATTTGTTGATCAATTCAAATGATATTTGTCCCAGTCAAGCCCCAGTTACGCAGACATGGGAAAATAATAGATTTTTTTCTTCAACAAGGAAAACTTTACTCATACAAGGAAATTAAGAGAAATTGTACCGATTCTAGTTGTTAATTTACATGCCACTGTTTAATCGGAAGTTACTCCCTGAGGCCTTACTCCCTTTTCAGTTTGGAGAAATAGGCCGGCTGATATTTAGCTCTATTATTGGAAAAAAAAATACCTTTCCTGCTGCCATCTTTACAAAGGTATTGGTAATCACTTGCATTGCCATAACCTCCCATAGCCACAACTTCTTCTACCGTGTTATGCTTAACAAATGCTACATCACCCGTATCGTTCGCCATACACTTGAAGGAGCCATGGTGTCCAGCGTACTTGTTTTCGCTCGTATCTCCGGAGCATTGGGTGTTCCCAGTTCCCGCGCAAAGTGCGCAAAGTTTTCCGGGAATCTCTCCTGTCGTATTGTATGTTTTAACACCTGTTAATAAAATTGAAAAATGAAATAGATCATTAACACCTTCAGATGGCGTACGTTGTTAAATTAAATTAGTTTCATTTTAACGTATAGGGGGCGGCTGACAACGTTACTTAGTTTTTTGTTTCCGAATGAAAGAACACAATTTGAATGTTTTCCTACGTTTTTGTTTGCTGTCATACATATTAAAGTAGTGTCTATATGCATCAAGCAAGCGCTTGATGTTTGTAACTGCTGA
Organism: Montipora capricornis; assembly: GCF_036669925.1. Taxonomy (NCBI): domain Eukaryota; kingdom Metazoa; phylum Cnidaria; class Anthozoa; order Scleractinia; family Acroporidae; genus Montipora; species Montipora capricornis. Next base: position 58,801,603 of record NC_090892.1, on the reverse strand, counting down.
CTAAATAAAATAAAATTATATAATATTGGATAAAATCAACTTGAGCAGGGAAATAGAATACAGTATAAAATTAATTACCAGGTACGCAGCTCTCGCTGAAAAAGTCGGCAGCCGATAGGAAATCACTCAGGTTAACGTTGTTCCCGCACTGAACAGCTGGAATCCACTTCAGGCGAAGCATATAGCCAATGGGTACCCTCCAACCGGCTGTCCGTCGAGCTCCAGTGTGGCAAGACTTTTTTCCCTTCAGAGACATTAAGTTAAACCCTTCGTTTGACTTTTTAACCACAGCAACTCCATAATATTTGACCTCGTATTCTTCAGAGACAATGGGTATCAGGTCCTTTGTCTTCCCTGTATTAAAGACAGTATTAAAGATGAAGCGATGTCCAATTTGTTTGTTTTAGTGGGAGAAATCCCTGAATTACAGGTTTGGTAAGATGGAAGATATATATAAAAGCTATGTTTTTGAACCTCGGGTGTGGTCAAAGTGACTTTCGAAGCGAAAAACCATCAGTTAGAGATGCAAACTAGGGGGGCCCAAACCCTTGAACTTTTGTTTACTTTCAGCGATGGTCTTTCGCTTAGAGAGTTTGAAAAGCAAAGAATATGTAATAGCGGTGTAAAGGTGATTCCCTAGAAATAGCTATTTAAGCCACCATGACAATAAGCCTTAATCACACAGCGGCCATGTTGATTGCAGAGGGATTGAGCATTTGTTTTGCACCACCGAAACTCTTTCCCAAACATTTCAACTCAAGGCTCGTGGTACGAAATCTGTTGTCGATGGCCAATATGGCCGCCGCGCGAATAAGGCCCATTGTCGAGCAACCGCGCGATGTTGGACAAATTTAGCTCGGTTTTATGTAATCCATAACCTTCATTAGGAGATCGTAGAAAGCGAGTTCTTGCCGCGTGAAGTAAGAACATCAGTGACACATTCGAATCAAGGTTTGCGCATTGCGACGACTTCATTCTTAGCACTTCACGAACGGGTACATGGAAAGGATATCCAAGGCTTATGTAGCAGCTCTTGCAACGTATAATGTGATTGGCTCGCTACTCAAGCAGAATTGAAACCGCAATGACTTAGACTTCAAAACAATAGAAGCTGCTTACAATACCAAACAATTGCAGGTTACTAGAGCTGCTGCACTGCTGAAATCCATTGAGCCTTAATCAGACGGCGGTCATGTCGAGTCTCGAGGGATTGAAAACTTTTGTTTTTGCGCATGCACCGAAACTCGTTCCCAAAACATTTCAACTCAAGGCTCGTGGTACGAAATCTATTGTCTATGGCCAATATGGCCGCCGCGCGAATAAGGCCCATTGTCGAGCAACCGCGATGTTGGACAAATTTAGCTCGATTTTATAAATGTAATCCATGATATGACGCACAGCCTGGTGTCGTGCAATGGTTAGATTTTACTGATTTCTTTTACTACACCATGAAGACACCATTGTCAGCAAAGGAATGAAATAAAATATGGGGGCCACCGTACTCGGTCTGGGGAAGATAGCCATTCTTTGACGGAGTAAGCTTGGCGTCAACAAAAATCCGCCATTTTATCAACGTGAGCGAGCTAATGTGCGCGCCAATGACACAAGAAATTATGCCCATTGGAGTTGCGCAGTGTAACGCCAGAGAATCACCTTCGGCCACGGCACCGACAATGCTACAAAGCAAGAATATTATTCGTTTGAAAAACGAAGAACAAGAATTTTCGTGCATATCTTTGCTGCACTCCGCTCACAAAACAAGAATGTGAAATCACCGAATTTTAGGTTTCGACGACAACGTAAGCATAACAATGGCCGTGTTTTCACCAGCGGTTTTTAAGGTCGCTTAGCAAGTGACAACCGGAAATCGCGTGAAAACAGTTGCTTTTCCAACTTGCTTAAGGTTAGAAGGAAGGGTTACGTTTTTGAAAACGCTGGCCGTGTAGCACTTAGATTACAGCAGACTTATCAATTAGAGGGTAATGTGAAGTGCTAGTTTTCTATCAATCATCAAACCATTTGAGCGTTAGCCCTACTAATGCAAATGAGCCCACAATCCCTTCGGGTTAGGATTAGGGTTAGGGTTAGCCTAACCGTTGAAGTCGTGAATTTTTCAGGCTTCTCAACGCAATTGCAAAAATTGCGTTCATTAGCTTCACTTGATTTCACATCCGCAGTTCAATATATGATCCATTTCATATATGATTTCATCAATGTGGGATTTGCTGTGATCATAAAAAGGGGACTTTTGTCCAGATGTGAATTCTATTGTGAATGAAAAGAATGATTTTATTAAAATTGCAGCCCATTTTTTATAAAGCATACGTTAACAGTGAGTATCACCTCAATGACCTCAAAGGTTGGAAATGTGGTTGCTAGAGCTGGCTGCGCGCTATAGTAACATAGAGGTATTCCAGTACACTGTGGGGTGATAAAAAGGGAACGAGAAGAGATAAATTAGAACTTGAAGCGCCGAGGACGTCCTACCTGCGTCGTACACTTTGCCACCATCCAAGGTTATGAGATCAGCTTCTCTGTTATTTATCTTAGCGACACAATCATCAGTGGATGTTCCATTAACGCACAGAGGGGTCACCTCTATATCTTTATTTCGTACGATTTCCTTGACGTATTTCACGAAGTCATCGCATTTGGTTTTTTCTAAACTCGATTTGACACACCATTTGAAGCTTATTTGAGCTAAAAAAAAAACATCAGTAAAATTTGAATA
>NC_090892.1:58763872-58793872 GCF_036669925.1 Montipora capricornis | reverse complement strand
CTTGACAGTGACTGGACATCAGAAAGAATTACAGTTGTGTCGTCTGCATATTGCGAAAGTTTGACCTCATTATGTTCATCTATTGGAATACCTTTTATTTCTTTTGAGCGCCTAATACGTTGTGCGAGTAACTCAATAGCAATAACGAATAAAGTGTCGGAAAGTGGGCAACCTTGACGCACCCCGCGTTCTAGATGAAAATGTTTTGAGGCGTATCCGTTATTCAGAACACAACTAGAGATATCTGTATAAAACACTTTTATCCATTGTCGGAGGTCAAGACCGAAATTAAACGTTTCGAGGCATCTATGAATAAAATCCCACTCAATCGAGTCAAACGCTTTCTCAAAATCCAAAAACACGGCTACCCCTGGAATATTCTTCGCTTTAGTGAAATGCATTGTATCTGCTATTAACCTAATACTTTCTCCAATAAACCTTCCTTTAACATATCCAGATTGACAGGGATGAATTAAGTTCGGCAAGATCTTCTTTAAGCGCAGAGCAATGGTCTTCGTCGCTATTTTATAGTCTACATTCAGTAAAGATACAGGCCGCCAGTTTTTTAAATATTCGGTATTCTTCTTCTTTTTCGGAATTAAGGAAATAATCCCTTTACGTTGAGAGAAAGAAAGAGTTCCGTTTCGAAAGGCGTAATTAAAGCTACTTACCATAAATGAACCGAGCAGGTTCCAAAAATAGCGATAGGATTCAGGCGTTAGCCCGTCCGTGCCGGGAGTTTTGTTGTTTTCCATAGCTTTTAATACAAGCTCACACTCCTGAACCGACATGACACCTTCGCACGTTTTCGCGATTTTTTCTGATAATGCATTTTCTGTTTCAAAGAACTCATTGAAAGTTGAGCAGTTGGGGTCCATATTTCTTGATGTGTAAATCTCTTCGAAAAAGCGTTCTTCTTCCTCCAGGATGTCCTTCGGGTTTGTGATTTTGTCACCTTCATTATTAACTAAGGACGTTATATGTTTCTTTTTTTAGGTTCCTTTTTTCTAAGTTATAAAGGTATTTACTATTCCTCTCACCATGCTCGTACCAACGCGCTCTACTACGCACGATTGTTCCTCGTGTTTTTTACCCGCAATTTTGGAAAGCTTGAATTTTGTTCTCTCCAGCTCAGTCTTAAGAGAATCGCTGTATGACGCCTGGAGTTTGGTTTGCAATCTCATCATTTCTGATAAAAGAATTGATTCTTCGTCACGTTTTCGTTTAGCGTTCTTCTTTGAAAAAGCTATTGTAAGAGCACGAATTTTCATTTTAATCATTTCCCAGTACAACCCTTTGTCGTTGACTTGTTCATGCTTTTTTGCAAACATTGGAATTTTAAATGTTAACAGTCCCACGTAATTAGTATCTGACAGCAAGGAGTTGTTAAACTTCCAAAACCCTGGCCCTCGAGGGAGTTCACTTTCGTTGAAAGACATGGAGAGAGCGACGGCGGAGTGATCTGAATAAATGGTTGGAAGTATTTTGCAATCCTTTACGTGATCTTTTTGCTGCTTTGAAATACAGAAGTAGTCAAGTCTACACTGTATTTTCATTGACGGGTTAGCCCATGTAAAGCCTGGTTGATCTGGATTCTTGAAACGCCAGGAATCAAGTAAATTATGTGTTTTGATTAACGACTGAAGCTCCTCGAGAGAGGCTTTTTTGCTGTCTATCGGTCTACCGCCTTTTTTGTCTGAAGTGCTAATTGTACAGTTAAAATCACCTCCCTGCACCAAGTTGTCATTGGCGTAAGGGATTAGAAATTCTTTTGAAACGTCCCTGAGGAAAACAACTTGTTGGGTTGTATCTTTCGGTGCGTAAATGTTTACTAAAACCACTTTCGTACCATCAATAATAATCTCGGCTAAAATACATCTGCCAGAATAATCCGCATTAATTTTTTGGAAGTCAACGTCAAGACGTGGTTTGAATAAAATCATGACTCCTCTACTATGAGAGGAGCCATGACTTGACACGATTTTGTCACCCCATTCTGTTTCCCATCTTTTGATGGATTCCGGCGAGGAATAAGTTTCTTGCAAGAAAATTATATCCGATTGCTGTTGGTGCAACCAAAGAAAAACTTGTCTTCGCTTTCTCGAACTGTTTAGCCCTCTAACGTTAAGTGATAACAGTTTATACATTTGATTTCTAATAACAGGATAGACGGGGTATCCAAGAAATAATGAAAATTGTTTTTTTTAGAATTATGCTCACAGTGCGGTTGATATTTGTGGCCAGGCTTGATTCTTATTACCTCGTTAGCATCGAAACAAAGTTGATCAACATAACAGGAGAGAAAGCTAAAACGAAAGCATTTTGACTGGATATAGAAAGTGGAGAGCTGCAGCTCTCAAGTAGGTGGTTCGATCCGTAGAAAAAAAAAAAAAAACTAAACTGCATTTTAGCTTTCATTTTAGCTTAATTGTCCATTAAACGCTCATAGAAAGAAAATTGAGATGTTTCTTAACCACGGTAAAGAGCACCGTCGATGATCAACTTTTCGACGTTGAAGTATGCATTTTTCTTCTCGCGCTTGGCCGCCTTTAGTATCGGATATAACAACTTTCTTACCTCGTCAACTTCTTTAGGAAAATCGTCGGATATTCCAAATCCGGTACCTCTTGGGAGATTTTTGATGAAGGATTTAATAAAAAAATTATCTTGAAAATCCGTCAGCCTAACTATGATCGGTCTTGGTTTAAGACTTCGCCCATTTGATTGTGAATGGCGCGACGTAATTCTGTGAACTCTGTCAAAACTAGATCCTCCGTGAGGGTACACTGGGTTGCCTGTGGTACGTGCAGCGTTCCAGGCAATTTTCAAGTTGGGGTTTGTAGCCGATATAACGCGCGCTCTGATTGGCTAATTGTGATTGGCCCACGAGCCGATTACGGGCTTGCAAAAACAAAGCAAAAGGTAATTAAAAAACCATATAATAAACTACTTACTAACCGAGCTAGCTCGAGCCGTACTGGGGAATATTGGCCCTGGGTCGTTTTTGTACGGACTTCGCTGCGCTCGGTCCGTACTGCCACGACCTCGATTTCCCTGGTAGTACGGCCCTCGCACTCGGTTAGTAAGAAGTTAAGGGGTCACCCAGAAGTCATACCAGCAGAGGCCCTTTGGCTCACAGGTCCTCACACGTGCGTACGACGAAACAGATCCTTTTCTGAGGTTAAAAACCTGGCTACCGGCCTAACTCTTTTTCCTACTTTCCCAACCGCGAGAAAACCGAGGTAAATCAGCCATCGCCAAAAAATGTTTTTTTTTCCCTCAAAAAATATATCATTTTAAAGCTAAGAAAATAAGCTTTCCAACAGCTTAAAACTTATTTACAGACAACTGAAACATTTTATAAAAGCGAAAGTGGAACTAAAAAATTTAAGAAAAATAACAGTAAAATATGTTTTCCAGGCAAAATTTGGTCATTTTAGCGTTGATTACGAATTTTTAGATGCAAAACTAAAATGTTCTGCAATTTATCTGCTTTCTTGGACATAAATTCGACCGAAAACTGATGAGGCACGAATATTTTTAGATTTTTAGGAATAATAGATAACGTGGATTCAATTTGTAATGTGATAATGCGATAAAAGTGTCAAATTTGCGACCCATTGCTAACGGCAACGGAAGCGATCGCATTACGAACTAGACCCTCCGTGAGGGTACACTGGGTTGCCTGTGGTACGTGCAGCCCCGGAGGTGGGGGGGGGGGGGGGGGGGCCACCCATATGGAACACACGGGGATGCTAGTCGGAAATTTTAAATTTAACCCTTGAAGGAGACCATCTGGGCGTGGCTCAAGCTTTTTGTGACTCCTAAAGGAGACCAATCTGGGCGTGACTTAAGCAAATTTTGACCTTGGCGGCTTAAAATATTGGCGCTTTGCCCGAAACACCCTAAGCGAGACCAAAATCCAAAATTTACACCCCTAAGCGAGACGACGAGCATCCCCGTCTGTTTCATATGGGAGTACCCCCCCCCCCCCCTCCCGGGCTTGCAAAAACAAACCAAAAGGTAATTAACAGGTCCTCACACGTTCGTACGACGAAACAGATCCTTTTCTGAGGTTAAAAACCTGGCTACTGGCCTAACTCTTCTTCCTACTTTCCCAACCGCGAGAAAACCGCGGTAAATCAGCCATCGCCAAAAAATGTTTTTTTTTTCTCAAAAAATATTTAAGTTAGGGGGAAAAAATACATCATTTTAAAGCTAAGAAAATAAGCTTTTTAACAGCATATAACTTATTTACAGAAAACTGAAACATTTTATAAAAGCGAAAGTTGAACGAAAAAATTTAAGAAAAATAACAGTAAAATATGTTTTCTAGGCAAAATTTGGTCATTTTAGCGTTGATTACGAATTTTTGGATGCAAAACTAATATTTTCTGCAATTTATCTGCCTTCTTGGACATAAATTCGACCGAAAACTGATAAGGCACGAATATTTTTAGATTTTTAGGAATAATAGATAACGTAGTTCAATGCGTAATGTGATAATGCGATAAAAGTGTCAAATTTGCGACCCATTGCTAACGGCAACGGAAGCGATCGCATTACGAATAATTAACCTCTGTTGCCAAAAACCACTCAAATAACCGGTCAGTGTAAAACGCAGACTGCAGACTGCAGACCAGGGATAAAATGCAGACTGAGGGTAAAATGCAGACTGCAGACTGTGGGTTAGTAAAATAATAATGAAAAAAGAGTTATAAGAGTGTTAGTAGCCGTTTGTACTTTCACACTGAAACCCCAACACAGCTCCTATCGCTTTGGTTGCCCCACCGCATGTTTTATCGAACTCTGTAAGAATTGAAGCTGTTTGAATCCTTGTTGTTGTTTGAAAAAGGACAGTTTCGTTAAGTGAGTTGCTTTTAGGCAAAGAAGTCACCACCCCGTAATTCATATGCCCAAGATACCGGGTTTTTGTAAGTTTCTTTTTCTGTCAAGTGTGATAAAGTTTGACAATGAAATGAGCGAAGTCAAAACAAAGATCACAATCGCCCAACTCTTGTTTATGCAAAGTCAAAATTTACTCTCCAAGACGTGTACGACGTGATTTATCACCAGGTAATTCCATCATTTTGGAAATAGCAGCTACTTTATTATTCATCTGCGTCACAAGTTTTCACTGATTTTGGGGCTCATTTTGTTGAAACTCAAGCACGCTTCCAACAGGCCTGTGAACCCTTCCTGCTTACAGAGCAATACTAAAAAACTTCTCCCATATCACATTTGAACCTTAAGCTCGAAAATTCAATACACAACATGATATTATAATTCACAAAGGCAGAAAATACCACAGAATCCTTTTCCAGCGAAAATTTTATTGAAACAAACAACATATTTGCTCTTAGAGGCGAAAACCTCTTCCTATTTGATTGCGTGCGTGAAGACAAGAAACTCAATTGTGTCAAATTACCACGTACTTCAGGTAAATACTGCTCACTTTGATTTCGTCTCGACGGGCGATAGATTGTTGTCGAAGTCCAGTACTCGTCGCTTTTGAGATTCATGCCTAGTTTATCCAACTGACTTTCCATTATTGAGCTCCATAAGGGTATATTTTGTTTAAGGATCCACTAAAACGCCATTCGCGTTGCATGACTTTCGACGCCATTGCAGGATAAGTTAATGATTCTACTGTGTCCACAAGAGAAATCTACGCAGTTCCACTACCCTCTCGATCCTAAGAAAATACGCGCAGAAGGCTCTATACACAAAGACACTACTTACCAGGGGAGTGACAGGCAAGACTTTTACCGACACGGAAAAAAAAAAAAAAAAAAAACGAAAAAAAAAAAAAAAAAGAAAACAAACAAACTAAACGTAGACCTCGACTGGGTTTGCCCATAGGCAACCCAGTAATAATTAACCTCTGTTGCCAAAAACCACCCAAATAACCGGTCAGTGTAAAACGCAGACTGCAGACCAGGGATAAAATGCAGACTGAGGGTAAAATGCAGACTGCAGACTGCAGACTGCGGGTTAATAAAATAATAATGAAAAAAGCGTTATAAGAGTGTTAGTAGCCGTTTGTACTTTCACACTGAGACCCCAACACAGCTCCCACCGCTTGGGTTGCCCCACCGCATGTTTTAAATCCGGATTTTCATCGAACTCTGTAACAATTGAAGCTGTTTGTTGGGAAAAGGATAGTGTCGTTAAGTGAGTTGCTTTTAGGCAAAGAAGTCACAACCCCGTAATTCAACTGTCCATTTTGCTGCACTGAACCAAGTAATCGAGTAATTACCCAATAACTCAATTTATTTTGACACGCATGGCTACAATACCAATTAACAAAGACAGAGATAACGTGGATTTTGCAACCATTTAACGTTTCAATTCAGTCGGCTTAAGCCAGTATGACTGAGGTGTAAAAATTTCTTATTAGGATCCTTTCATTCGCTTTCGTGTACGTTATGTTTATCCTTTAGTGCACAAGTTCTTTTGTTTTGCATCTGGAAGATGTAAGTTTCAATATTATAACCTCTTCCTAGGGGTTATCACGCATAGCTTAACCAATGAAATCCCCGCGTCCTAATTGCTCGGAATACATGAAATTCTTCGTGCATTTCGTTGCAACGAAAAAAGACAACCGAGATTATTCAGGTATTCGAAGTAATAATTGTTGGTTTTTCGATCGATTTCCCTCGATGTACCAGTGTGACAAATAATTTGGAACATTGCAATGCATCTGGAAGCGCAAAAACAAAGCACAGATGATTTCAACGCGTACGATCGCATCCCCAGAGACACGTCTGTAAACCACAGGGGGCCCACACAGTCGGATGTGTAGCCCATTGTTATTTTATAGTAAAATGTACTGGATTTACCGTTTGCTTCACCTATAGCGATATATCGTTAACTATGTATGTAAATCAATGATAAATAAACGTTGAATTACCTTACCTAAGGACTTCCTTCTTATATATGGAACAGTCAACGGCGAACTCAAATTCATTCAAGATCGCTCAAAAAACCGCTTTTGAGGTAAAAGGACGACTATAAACCACAGGTAAGGTAATTCAACGTTTATTTATCATTGATTTACATACATAGTTAACGATATATCGCTATATATATGGCAATTCAATCCGAACGATCTTTTTCAGGCGCAAAGTTTAATAATTTGTCAAGAAATAATTGGAAACCGTTATTTGAAGTAAATTTTAGTAAGAATTCCACTAACACAATTAGATTATTCGGTCTCGCTATCTATGAGGTGATAGTTGATTTGGTCTTCGGCCACATCAACTTTTACCTCATAGAAATCTCGAGCTCATAATCTAATTTTTAATTAGTATATCACCCAACTAGTGAACTAATACAAATCCTGCATTTTAATTGGCTACGCTACAAGAGGACTATTAGTCGTAGTCCTCGAGGTAGCGCCTCATGGACTATTGCCCTTGGCCCTTGCGGGCTACGTGTCTAATTGTTAACTAACAGCTTCGCGAGAAGTCGTTCTATAAAATGCGTTATTAACTATTATTATTGGACAGATTGCGTCTGTTTTTTCTCGGCAGCATCATCAAGCATTTTGACTGGTTGTATTCACGAGGTAGTCTTTGGACTCCAAAGGGTGGACGTTGGTCAGTAATAACGGAGTAGTCCGGATTAAAAGGATTTTTAGAGAAGAAAATGAATGGAGTTACATGCATACAAACTTTGTTTTCAGTCGACGTTTAGAGTAACCTTCTGCATAAAATCTCCGAGCAATGACAAACACAAGACACATTGACAACAGACCGGACCAACAACTGTTAAGAATCTGAAGAATCCCAACTGGCCGGAGGCAAACCGGTTAGCTATTTACAAGAGCAACCAAGACGTTGAACCAGGGACTACCGTTACCAGGATCTAATTCAACGCATGATCAGAGCGGTTCTTAAACCCGAGGGTGCTTACCATTTTCACCGCGAGCTCAAGAATCCCGGAAATTTCAGTCAAATGTCAAATGGAAGGGTCATTTTTATGAAAATCCGTTTTGAAAATGTAGAGTACCTTCAGAGGTAGTCCTGATTTTGCGATCGGAACGGAATTTCGAAAATTCCTGAACCATTTTACAGATTCTTTCGTTTCCAGGCGCTATTTCTCGCGAATCGAGTCACGTGACGTGGCCTAGGAGCCAAGATTTCGTCCGGTTGGTCCGTATGCTTGGAAAGAATCGCTTACCATGATGCAACGGTCACCCCAAACGGAGTTTTCAACAAATGGCAAGCACCTAGAGTGCCGAGATGTGGGAGCTTAAGAGAAATGCCCTCAGTAACCAATCGGCCGCACTGGAGGTTTCTTTGGACCTTTAAAAACTGGTCGTAATAACAGGATGGTTGTATTTATACAGTTAATCCCTCTCTCTCTGTTGCGTGCTTTTCGAAAAGGATTTGCAAGTCCCACTTCGGAAAAATCCGAAAAACTTTCGTTACGTCGTTGTTTACCAAATTTTGACTCCTGAAAGATGTCACTTTTAGCCAATCATATGGCGAGTTTCACCTGGCAACCGTTAATTATGACTACACAAAGAGATTTTGAAGAGCGACAATTTCGTACGAAAGGGTTATGGTTTAGGATTTATATACCACAAATCATCACAAAGTCTCCTGTCGGCTTACAATTCTCTCTCTAGGGTGAGATCGGACATCAGCTTGTAAAGGTGCCTCTGGCAGCCACTATCAGTCCATCTTTGATCTTACCCACCCACCCACCCACCCAATCCACGCATGCTTGTGAATGGGAGACAGGCAAAAACAACGGACAGTGCATGGGTTCTTTAACGTCCGACAGTGTTGATCAACAAAATGTTGTGAGATGGGGCCAACTTTCATAGTCCTTATCCGAGAAAACTTTGAAAGCCTATACCAATTTGCGGATGTAATTACAAAGTCAGCACTTTCTTCTCAGTTATTTTAAAACCCTGAGTCATGGTTTCGTAGGAGACGAACTCACGACCTCCCGCCCGCATGTCAGCCCGATGCTCAACCAACTGAGCCACCGATGCGCGGTCTGGGGCAAATGGGTTGGCAATATGGCAGAGTTCCATTGTAGTTTGTTCGACTGGCCCTTTGATTCTGGTTGATGCTCAGATTTTTAGTTAGACAACGGGTGTTCTGTCTCACTTTGTAAATACTTTTTTCGCGACTGGTAAGTGATAAAATACCCGTCGCACTTTGTAATAAACACGGATTGGACATATGGTTCAGAGAATTGTAACTGAACAATTGTGAGTTGTGAATTGTGAATGCACAATTAAAAGAACCAACACCCCTGTACGTCTATAGTGTGTCATGAGGCGACTTCTTATGATGACACTACAGATTAATTTTTGGCATCGATCGAGCAGACAGCGCGCCAGAAGAATGCGGCGAGGAGAAGTGAAGGTTCCTCGCTCCGTTCTTCTAGCGCGCTGGAGCGGTTCTGCTGTCAAAATACTCGCGCGATACCCAAAAACAAGTGAGTCTGCTCGCAAGCTATATGACTCACAAGCATTTGACATCTGCAGTTAATGCCGAATCGCCGGGTGCATTGCCGTCGTAATAGCATGATGTATATATATTTTAACCGCGACTTAAATACTCATATAAAGTTAATGATGGATAAACTGAAGCCTTTATCTTTTAAGACAATATACCGATTGCATGATAAATTCAGTAGGGAGCTTAGTTAAGTACCAAACGGGCAGAAACCATAAGTGAACGTTTCGCATGCCAGGGATGATAGTAAATATTTCCAAAGCGCCATTTTACTTAGTAAGAAAATTACTTTTCTGCGTTTATTTTTTTTTTAGGAATTAGCAGGAAATTACGATCTCATCGGTATCCATTGATTGGTTTGCATGTGCGCTGAGATGTCCTTGGCGCCGGAGTCTGTTTAAGGTTTGACTTCCGGAACCTCATGTGGGTCTCTCCTTCCCAGCGCTTGTGTTTGTTGATTTGTTGCTGATAGTTTCCTTTCTTTGTCCTTTCTTTGCTGTTTCATCCTGTCTATTTTATTTCTCAACAGCGCCTCCGTGTGGGAGAGTTTGGGAGCGGTTATGGCTTGTAGAGCCACGAGGACCTCGGCCAAATATTGTTTCACGTTCGTACACAAGTCCCGCGCCCAGCTTCATAACAGATCCGGACCTTTTCCCTCATCACCGTTCCATTTTGCAAATATAATTACCTTCGATTTTTTATGTAGCCAAGCCTCCAATTGGAGTCTGCGGTCATAGCATGGGTTCATCGCCTTGCCTGTCAACCTTCTGCTACCAGTAGAGCATTCTTTGTTACCAGACTCATGTCTGTAGCCGGTGCCAAACCCTTGCAAGTTCACCACACAACTAAAAAGGAATCAATTACCGTTTCCCCGCTAGAACAGCTCGTCGCTCACAAAGCTGGCCGATCTGCTTCTCCCTATCGGATTTACGCTCTGTAGCGTCAAAGACGTTATGAGCCCGACGGCGAGATCTGACGAGATCTGACGTTAATTTGGACGTTGATATGTCACAACATTTTATTGAGTCTAGCAAAACCAGTCAGTATCGGGATGGTGCATGGGTCGTCGTGGCTGATGCCGGAAAGGCCATATGCGCATTCCCTGTTTCTGTTTTAAGGCGATATTTAAATATAGCCCATCACAACTAGGTTTTGTTAGTCATCTTTTTTTTTTTTTGCCATCATTCCAAAACCAAGCTTGGTTGCAAACCCAGATCTAAACAATTAAGTTAATAAAAGGTTACATAAATTAGTCTTCAAGGCGTTTAAAGACAACGTGCCGGATGTGTCCGCTTTTGGTAGGCATAGTCTTCAAGTGGTAGTGCCTCTGCTGCCGCCAATGCTCAGGTATATCTGACAGTTTACTTCAACGTTACGCTCTTTGGTCTATTGATTCGGCCAATGTTAAAGACTTATCGCTCCGCTCCGTTTCAGCAAACCAGCCATCAAGTAATTCATATAAGCAAGGAGATGAGTCATAATCATATTTGCTTGTTCTTTACTACATGGAGTCCATCATATTGGCTCCTGAAAAGTTGGTCATTATGGGAGATTTCAATATCCATGTGGACGTGGCTGGTGACAAGGATGCAAGTAAGCTGCAGGATTTATTTGAATCTTTGGGTCTTCAGCAACATGTGAAGGGGGCTACTCACATCCATGGTCACACACTGGATCTGATTGTAACTCGCCAATCGCAATCTGTGATCTCTATGCCACAAGTAGACCGTTTATTTTCAGACCACTTTGCTGTTACCTGCAGTCTTCTAATGCCTAAGCCGGCCACTTCCGTTAAGAAACATAACTACAGAAATCTTAAAGCTGTTAACATCGATCAACTAAGAAAAGATCTTAGAGACTCTGAATTGTGTACTAACCCCCCTAGCTCCCTTGATGTGATGATTGGCTGTTATAACACTACTCTTACGGACATCCTGAACCGTCACGCCCCTCTTAAAACCAGGACTGTAACTGTAAGGCGACGCCTGCCATGGTTTAATGAGGATATAAGAGAAGCCAAGAGAGCTAGGCGCAGGGCTGAGAAGCGCTGGAGAAGGACGAGGTCTTCATCAGACTTTGAATGCTATAAGAACTGCAGGAACCGTGTTACCTATTTATTGAATAACGCCCGCACGGCGTTCTATAAAGATTTTATAGAGGAAAACAGTGGCGATCAGGGTAAACTTTTCAGGGCTACGAAGAGGTTACTGAGGCAGGATTCTGGAGTCCAGTTCCCACCACATGACGATGAATATTTACTGGCTAACGCTATGGGGAATTTCTTTGTCAAGAAGGTATCTGATATTCGGTTGGATCTTGATGTTGCTGCACGAGGTTCTTCTGGGTCCTCAAAATATGACTTTCATCGTCCTGTGAGAGAATCATTCAGCGAGTTTAAGCTTTTAAATGATGATGACGTCCTAGAGCTGGTGAAGAAATGTGCTAAGAAGCACTGCGCTTTGGACCCTATGCCAACTCCACTGGTGGTGGAGTGTATGGATGTGCTTCTGCCTGTAATTAAACACATGATCAATCAGTCTCTCGAGACTGCCTCTTTTCCTGATTCATGGAAGGAAGCCATAGTAAATCCCCTGCTCAAGAGACATGGCCTCGATCTTCTGTATAAAAACTATCGCCCAGTTAGTAATCTTTCTTATGTGTCTAAATTAACAGAACGCTCGGTATTAGATCAGCTGCTTTTGCATATGTCTTCCAACGGTCTCTATCCTGTTTTGCAGTCGTCGTACAGGCAACATCATAGTACTGAGACTGCTCTTTTAAAGGTAAAGAATGATATTCTTATGAATATGAACAAGGGTCATGTAACTTTGCTGGTTCTTTTAGATCTAAGCGCGGCCTTCGATACCGTTGATCACGGTATTTTGATCACGAGTCTTCAGTCAAGATTTGGCGTCTCGGGTCAAGTCTTGGAATGGTTCTCAGGATACTTAAGGAACAGAAGTCAACGCATCTCGGTCAATGGGACTCTCTCTGACCGTTTTTTCTTGCAGTATGGTGTTCCTCAGGGATCTTGTCTTGGTCCTGTTTTGTTCATCATTTACGCATCCAAGCTTTTTGAGATTGTAAAAGCACATCTACCTGACGTTCATTGCTATGCGGATGACTCTCAGCTTTATCTTTCATTTAAACCTAATTCACAAGCAAGTCGGGATGAGGCAGTTATGGCAATGCAACACTGTATAGAAGACATACGTCAATGGATGCTGACTGACCGGCTAAAGCTAAATGATGATAAAACTGAGTATTTACTTATTGGAACAAGACAGCAACTGTCTAAGATCAGCGCAGGCTCTCTTGCTGTTGGTGACCATCAGATTACTCCAGCTCTCGAGGCCAAGAATTTGGGCTGCTGGTTTGATCAACAACTTAGTATGGGGACACAAATCAATAAGATTTGTAGTGCATCTTATTTCCACCTGCACAACATTAGATGCATAAGAAAGTATCTTTCAACTGAATCAACGAAGAAGTTAGTGCATGCCCTAGTTACTAGTAGAATTGACTATTGCAACAGTTTACTATATGGTTTGCCGCAAACACAGTTGTCTAAGTTACAGCGAGTCCAAAATACAGCTGCGCGCCTTATTTGCAATGTTCCCCGCTTTGATCACATATCGCCGGTGCTTTTCAGGCTTCACTGGCTGCCAGTGCATTTTAGAATTAGATTTAAGATATTAGTAATTACATTCAAAGCTATTCATGGGCTTGGGCCGGAATATATCAATGATTTAATTGGTGTTAAGAGTGCATCGCGCTATTCTTTGAGATCTAACAATGAGCTTCTCCTTGAGTTGCCACCGGAGAGAACTAAGAGAACATTGGGGGACAGGGCTTTTTGTGTTGCCGCCCCAAAGCTATGGAACTCGCTCCCCAGTAAAATTCGCAACAGTGGATCTTTGAACAATTTTAAGAATATGTTAAAAACTCATTTTTTTAGGCTCGCTTTTATACTTACGATTTAATAGGAATTAATTTTTAATTATCCAAATATTTGCATTTAGCTATATTATCTAGTTTTTTAATTTTTATTTATCTATTTTTATTGTAGGTTTCATTTTATATTGTTGTGCTTTTTAGTTTTTTAATCATTGTAATGCGCAGGTGATCATATATTCATGTAATCTGCGCAATATAAATGTAAATTATTATTATTAATTATTATTCTGCAATCGAGTTTGCCTTTGCCTTTGCTTTTGCCTGCTTTCTTTATGAGATCTCTTTGTTTTAGTTTCAAGACCCGTTCTTGTTTCCGCAAGTTTTTTTTTTTCAAATTCTAAGTCTGTTATGATACTGTACTCGTAATTCTTCTTTATCAAATCACATGTACCATCCAAAACTACTGACAGCACGCAACAAACTGGATTCATAGTCTTCGTTGTTTTCTTTCTTTCTATTATGAAACTGATTCAGAATCATAACTTTAACTTAACCCTATTCATTTATATTGCGCAAGTAGTGTCTTACTAGTATGCTATGCAGACCAATGTAACGCGCGGAGTTATGGATGTCTAATAGAGAGATCTGCCATGTTGTATAGCATGATATAGATCGTGTATATAGTGTTTACTTATTAAAGTTGTGTTTAAACGAGCTTTAATTGTGCTTCTAATAGCCATCCGATAGTGAAACGTTACGGTGAGTGTTTTGCAGAAGAATGTCCTCGGCATTCCTTGACCTTCCTTTCAACCTCAAAAGTTAAGTCAGAATAGTAGAGCGGTGCCCTCTTTAGTTTTCTTGTTCTTTTATATAATTTATTAAGTCATCCAACAAAGCTGTCTTTACACATTTTTCATTGCTCCAAGAAGAAGCCAAAATCAATAGCCCTTTTCACGGTTAGTTTTTCTCATTTGTATTACAATGTAATCTAGCATGTATGTGAGACCATTTCGGGCTATTTCGTAGTTTTAACCCAAAATTGCCTCGCATCCACGTTAGATTAGATTGTAATGCAAATACGAAAAATAGGCAAGCATTACGTACGTGTGGTAGTGTAGTGGCTTGACGCAGTGCCTTAGTCCATATCTGTCAACTAAGCTGTGTTTTGTCTTCCAGGAGATTCAAGTTATCTTTGCGTAATATGTAGCTCTAATAGCACACAATATTGTTTTAGAATCGTAAATCATTATAGTGCTATGGTAGATGTCTTAGGTACTTGAATAGCCCTCAAGAAGACATGTAGTTACTAGTAGGATACTAAACCCAGAAAGATCGCAGAAAATAGAAGGGAATCGAGAAATATTGGCTTCACATTGTA
The DNA here is from genome assembly GCF_036669925.1 of Montipora capricornis. NCBI lineage: Eukaryota > Metazoa > Cnidaria > Anthozoa > Scleractinia > Acroporidae > Montipora > Montipora capricornis. The sequence goes on along the minus strand of NC_090892.1, from coordinate 58,779,118 downwards.
ACTTACTGTCTCACATTGCTTCTGTTTCTAGTTCTCAGTTTAAGTGCCCCTCTGACCAAAAAATCAATTTTTGCTGTTGTTGTTTAACTTGTCTTTTGCATATATAATAAGCTGATATGTACACGCTAAAATTTTAATCAAGTGAGTAAGTTACGTCACTGTTCCCAAGACCCAACCCTCTGAGGCCCAATCGCTTAGTTTGGAGGTGAAATCCAAAACTTTAACTCAAAGTAAACAGCCATTGAATAAAAATCAAAGTCCAAAATTTTGCCGCTTTCGTGTCAAGCAAACACACAACCAAATTATGAAGAAAAATAAGGGAAGGGATTATTCTTTTTTATCGTAGTACCACCTTGACTACGGAAGTCGAACCGGAATATCTGTACAAGATTGTTGTCAACTCATACATAATTATTTGTTAAGGTGACTAAGGAACTCGCATTTAGGACCTGTAGAAAGAATTCGTCGACGTTCAAACATGATCACTGAAAGAAGAAAACTCAAAACATTCTTTAACGCTTCTTGGACGTATGAGCATAAATACATTAAAATGAAACTTAACAACCCTTGTCACAGAATGATATTTAATTGATTACTCATCACAGGGGCTTGTCAGGGTAATTGTTGGAAGTTGAAATCAGCAGTAAATTAGCAACCTTTATGGTATGATTACGGTGCTGCAGCAAGAATACCCTTACAGGAATGGGCTCCTCACCACTAACTGAAATAATAATCTCTAGTAAAGTGGGTAATAGAGGAAATCTTGTGTGTTTGGATGGCGAGTTGAGGGAAAATCATATCAAAAGTTAGGGTTAGTCTGCGAAATGAGAAATTATTGTATTTAAATAACTAAATAAACATCAGCATGCCGGTCGTTCAACTGTTATTTTGTAAGCTCTCGGAGATATATACATATTAGCATGATATGCTACTCTGTAAATCCGAATTCTGATAGAACTTATTATGTATGCAAGACACGGTAGTCAGTACCAATAGTCAGCACAACCGACTTGAAGGTTGTGCTTAAGTAATAATAACTGTCTTTCTAATCGCCGTTGCAAGTACAGTAACGACGCAGCTCAACAAGGTCGAAACCGAAAGCATCCTATTGAGCACAGCTTACAGCCAGCTGGAATCAGTTATATGCTGGTTTTTGCTGAGGAAGGAAAACCGGAGAACCCAGACAAAAACCGCCCAAACAGTGTAAAGAACCAACACAAACTTATAATCCACATGTGAATGGGTCCCGGAATCGAACCTGGGCCACAAAAGTGAGAGGCGAGTGCTCTCACCGCTTCGCCAAAACCCTGCTGTGTGGTCAGCTGTCTTCTTGCAGAAACAGTGACAGGATTCTGTTTTGTGGAAGAACGGAAATTCTTAAATTAGCTCTAGTTCTTTTTAATGTGCTTAAACATTGGTCGCTAAGTGTTTAGTTAACATAAATTTGAAATCCAAAGAAAAGCACTTAAACTGAGAACTAGAAACTGAAGCGATTGATGTAAGAAAATACAGAGGCGTTTGAGCTGGGACAAATTATATGGCGTGGGAGCTTTGGGAATAGCCACAGATTGAGCATGAAGTGATGATTGTTGTTGTTATTATTATTATTATTATTATTATTATTATTATTATTATTGTTATTATTATTATAGTGCACAGACTCTTTTAGTTTCCTCACGAACAAGGAACAATTAGGGGGACGGGGGAGGTTTTTATGAGTGAGGGACACATACACACAAGCGTTCTTTCCAAGAGCTTATTCCCCACTGAAACTACTTTTACATAACATCAAAATATAACACAACGTGGTCACATGACAGCCACCACTGGCAACCAATCATAATATCTGCATTCTCAAGCTACTTACACTAGTTAGTATCTTCACTAGAGTTGCTAAAAATTTCAATTGGAACAACATTTAAATAACCTAACAAAAAATAATGTAATTGCAGTTCCCTTTACATCAGATGATCCTTATTCCAGCTTGGGACGGACCTGACCCTAGTAGAGCGGCGCAGACGTGACCAGGCGAAACAATGTTCAATGTAGCATTTGGTTCCAAGTCAGCACTAGGTTCATTCGTAGCTATAGGCACGTCTACATCAGATCGCGTAGATGCTACTTCTAACTCATCACTCATATCCTCATTGACTGTAATCAAGAGCCATAATGGCTGTAATAGGAAGTTCTTGAGTAAAATGTATTTGACGTCTATTCTACGATACTGTCTACCAGTTTATAATTATAATGGTAATAGGACTGAGTGGAGTCCAGTTCGGTCCAATTTGTTTAATCACGAGTATGATTACAGACTGAATTGGATGACACTAAGGACTGTTACCAGTTAACCATAACCATTACAATTTCCCGGGAAAACAAAATTAATGCACTCCTTTTTCCCTGTCTAAAGTTACAGATATTCGTTCTGAGAAACATCATTGAGAGGGTAATCGAGTGGAATGCCGACCTGTATGTTTGTTTTTTGGATTTCGAGAAGGCTTTTGATAGCATTGACAGAGGTATTTTATGGGGAATTATGGGAGAGTATGGTATTCCATCAAAATTGATTAAAATGGTAAAGGCAATGTATGAGCAGAGCAAATGTGCTGTTGTAGACGGTTCTGGTAGTTACGACTGGTTTGATGCAAGGACAGGGGTGAAACAGGGCTGTTGCATGTCTGGATTTTTCTTTCTTCTAGTGATTGATTTGGTTATGAGAAGGACTATTCAAGGAAGGCGAACTGGGATAAGATGGCAGTTCGCGAACAAGCTAGAGGATTTAGACTTTGCTGATGATGTGGATCTTGTTGCAAGAAGGTTAGTGGACATGCAAACAAAGGTTGAAAATCTTAACATAAATGGGAAAAAAGACCGGGCTGAAGATTAACTTAGGTAAAACAGTGGTAATGAAATGGAATGTTAATCCTGGAATAAAGATCCAACTAGTAGGGAGAGATATGGAAGAGGTAGAGAAGTTTGTATATCTTGGTGCTACAGTGACAACAACCGGTAGGCTGGGAAAAGCGCAAGCAGTCTTCTGCAACTTGAAGAACATCTGGAGGAACAGTCAGCTCAGCATAAACACCAAGTTGAGGATTTTTAGATCTAGTGTACTGGCTGTCCTTCTCTGTGGTTGCGAAACTTGGCGAATGATTGAAGGCGACGCGACCAAGCTTAATGTTCTCCTCCACAAGTTCCTACGACGAATTCGGAAGATTTGCCGCCCTATGAAAGTGACAAATGAAGAGATGTGATTCAAGACGAATATGGAAGAGGTCACTCAGCAGATAAAACGTAGACGCTGGAAACTGATTGGGCATGTGTTGAGGAAAAGTGTAAATGAGACTACGAGGATAGCCTTAAGATGGACCCCAGAAGGAAGACGTAGGACAGGTAGGCGGAAGGAGACATGGCGAAAAACGGTAGAGAGAGAACGAGGTTAACTTGGGTTCAAAGGTTGGACAGAAGCCGGTAGTTGTGCGAAAGACCGAGAAGCTTGGAGAGAGAGAACGCAAGGCCCTATTTACCTCAGAGGGAAAAGGACATGATGATGATGACGAAAGTTACAATTTCATCCACTTTTGAAAATTCCCAGTTTCATAGGATAAGTGATTGTTGCTGTGGTTATTATGATAAATTCTGTGATTGGTGGATTCAGCTGAGCGCACTTAATATGATTGGCTGATGCAACTGTCCGATTTCCGTGTCCGATGTCAACTCAACACAATAATTTGTAAAAAGTAAAGCAGTTATATATGCACAAATCAAATTTTAGAAAACTGTAAGGTTATGATTGCATCAGTAATCATATACGACCTGAGGGCCTCATGTTTGCTAATAACTACAGCAGGTGATAAATGTCTGTCACCATGTTTCCTGAAGCTCACACTATCCTCTTCCTTAACTTGAGGTAACAGTTTCGAGCCTCGATCAAAAAGTCCCTTGTACTTAGCTTGGCGCTGTTCTAGCTAGGAAACTCTGAGCCACAGAGTCCCCCTATATCTCAGGGGTTAGAGCACTCGCACTAGATCACAGAGGGTCGTGGGTTCAAATACCATCTGGGGCTCGGATTTTTCCGAGTTCCCGGTTGATGATAATGGGGCTTGATATCTGTAATGTAGTTTCAATATATGCTTTGAATAGTAGTGAAAAACAACAAGTTGACATAGGACTGATTTTTGTGTTCTAACTATCTGATGCAACTATTTGCCACGGTAAAAATTGGAATATCACGAAATTGCATGGGTTCTTTTGGTGTCTCGTGTATTTATCACAACTTGCAAACATTCTTTTAATTCCCTTAGTCATGCCAAGCCAAAAAACTGTCATGCGGGCATTAGCTTTCCTTTTTCAAATCCCACAATGACTAATTATAATGTGGAATTTGTTGTTGTTGTTGTTTTTGTTGTTGTTGTTGATGCATATCATTATCTTTCGAAACACAAGATTGGCTGTATATTCCAGAGAGGGTATCCGCAATGTGAAGAAACCTGCCTGGAATATACCTCTCTTTGACATTGTATTTTGCAGCCGAAGCCTCATTCTTTTCAATATAGGGGGTACTTTGAAAAGCGGCTTTTTGGTGGCTTATGGTCAGAATTTACTTCAACGTCGCCCGGTGTATTTACATCTTAAATTCTTCACACCCGAAAACGATTCCCAACATTTCCTTTTCCATAGGGGCACAATTGATCTCAGAATATGACAATGCGCGTGATGCATAGGCGTGATGCGTGACTCAGAACTGATTTGAGTTTGAATTGTCAAGTGCACTATCATGCTCCGGAAACCAACCCCATGGGACATCACCTTTCAACACCTTTAACCAGGGAACGCAAAGTAGCCGCAGTTAAGTCAGACATGGTAGGCCAAAATACTTTGCAAGATATTATTTGAAGGTCTTGTTTTCATGATGGGGTTGACATGTTATGAATAGCAAAAATTTTCTCTGGGTCTGATGAAAACCCTAAGCCACTTACACATCATCCATGTACTTAACTTGAGGCAGACGGAACAGGATTTTCTCAAGGCTGATTTTTATGTTGAGTTCGCGTGCTCTAATTGAAACCTTGCAGAGGATCAAATCATACTCATCCTCATTTTTGCCTCTAATGATTATGTCATCGAAAACTGGTAGTGCACCCAAATTGTCATCAAACTGTTCTCCATCATTTTTTGAATGTGTATAGGAGGGAGGATTCGACTGTCAACGTCTGGTGCCAGTAACAATTTGAGTTATCAACCACCGCAGAGAAAACCTTGCAACTACTTGGTGAGTTTGGAATGGTCTTAAGGCTTGGGGATTTGAAATTCTCCCTTAACGATGGCTTCTTTAAGATCTGGCGGGTCTAAGCACACTCGCAAAGTGACATTAGTCTTTCTGCTATAACTAGTTAAAATTGCTGACCCAATCAACTGGTCCTTCCACCTTGGTAATAATATCCTTTGTTTTAGTAACTCCCCCCTTTAGAGATTCCCTCTTTTAGCGATTCCTCCCCCCCCCCCCCCCACCCCGGATCAATATAGTGTCCTGAGCAAACGAGTACGATTCACGTAATATGACCTCGCATTGCAATCCGTACACGAATACCAACGTCGTACGTAATCCGTGCACGAATACCAACAGTTTTACATGTAAACAACTATTCTACGATCTCCCTTAATCTTATCATTGTGTTACGGAATGTGGACTTCGGACTACGGCATTTGAAACTGGATATAGACCAAGATATTGCAACATAAGAAAACACTGAAATACTGTGAACTTTAAAGGAAATCGACTAAAAATCTTTCGAACAGAGTGTAGGCTACCGGTAGGCTCTTGTTATAAAGATTAGTTGGTAGAGAATAGAAACCAGACCAATTCTGGCTTAACTCAGTTCTAGCTGTCTTGATTGCTTGGTCTATGAAAAATGCCTTCATTAAGTTGGATTTTATACGGCCGTCCAGCCATCCATCTGGTCTAAATTGATATCATGACCATCAATGCCGTAATAGGTACATACGCGGAGTAGGGGATGATCGCAGCTGATGTTGTTGCAAGGAAGTCACATGACTTGAGTGCTTCGGCATCCTTGACGTAATCGTCACCTAGGTAACCTTGATAAGTCCGACTCTCCTTTGGGATGGCAACCAAGGCAATGGTGGAGTCCCTGAAGATCAAATGAGCACTTGAATACTTAGTGGAATTGAAAAGTTGGAAGTTTCTCGGGTCTGTTTGGTCGATGCCATATTTTTCACTCATGCTTGTCAAAATGGTGACGATTTTGTCAACATCAGCATTTCCTTTTCTCGTGACCACCGCGTGTGCGGGGTTGAAACCAAGGTTACATTGCTCGTGCTGTCCAATCTCTGGTGACGAAAATATAAAACAAATTTAAATTAATGGAAAATAGCATTTACTTCAAGTGAAGATACCAAGATGTTGAATTTAATTCAACTTGCATAATTGCATCGCTTAATTGACCTTGACAAGAAATGGTTGAACGTTAAAAATACGATAATACTATATTTTTTGTCCCTGTAAAATTTTGCATAAGCTTTGTTTTCCAGTTTCTCCTGGGACCGTTGTAAGTCCCAACAGAAAATAAAAACAATTCTTATGCAAAATTTTGGAGGGGCAAACAAAGAGTATTATGGTATTTTTGATACTGGCTAATTGCCTCACGCTCCAAGTACAAACGAAGAAGTAATATTTCAAAAACGAGTGCGCGTGTTTTACCGAGGTTTCCAAACTCGAGAAAACTGATGAAAGCCCGAGGCCGTTAGGCCAAGGGCTTTTATTGTTTTCGAGTGTTTGGAAACCCCGGTAAAACACGAAGCACGAGTTTTTAAAATGGCTTCTCAATCGGCGCCTATGGGTGAGAAGGGCGGAATGGGTGAGAAGGGCACCCCTACTCATCGTAAACATGTATATATAGCTAGCTAATAAGTCTGTTCTTCATTAAATCTGCCTGATGAGGGCATACGCACGAAACTCAGAGTCGCAGGGAATCTTGTGTATTTTCATTTAGTCATTTAATTCTATACACCGCTCTACACAAACGTGTATTGAGCACTCTTTAGCAGTGTTTGCTACAGTTTCTTATGATGATGATGATGATGATTATTATTATTATTATCATTATTATTATTATTATTATTATCTTGTTTTCGCACATTGGATTTCCAATGGAACTTCAGTACTCCAAGGAAGCTTGGTGACAACAAGTCTCCTCAAACTTCTAGGACCTTCCTAAGAATCCTTGCCGTGTTCAGAATAACACTTTTCTGAAGCTCGTCTATCTTGGTCTCTATACCAATATTCTCTAGTCTCCTCTTTAAATCCTCTAGAACTGTTCCAAATGTTCCGACTACAATAGGAATTACCATTGTTTTCATTTTCCATAACTTCTTCAATTCTCTTGCTAGATCCTGGTATTTCACTACCTTCTCGACATCTTTCTCCTCAATACGGCTATCATATGGTATTGCAAAATCTATTATTTTGCAACATATATTTCTCTTTTCAACAACAATCATGTCCGGTCTTCTTACCTTCCTCTTTATTATTATTATTATTATTATTTAGTGATTTGTATCTGGTATTCAACTTTTTATTGTACAGTGTCCCCCATTAGCTCATAGCTAAAGATAAAGTTTTCAGTCATTCATTGTGGGAAAAAATATGTTTTTTTTTCTTCACCAAAAAGAACTTTGCCCATGTGAGGGTGTTAAGTGAAGGTGTACCCACTCTAGATGTTAATTTTCATGCGACTGTTAAATCTGAAGTTACTCCCTGAGGCATTACTCTTTTTTCCGTTTGGAGAAATAGGCCGGCTAGTATTTAGCTCTTTTACTGGAGAAACAAATACCTTTCCTGCTGCCATCTTTGCAAAGGTATTGGTAATCACTTGCATTGCCATAACCTCCCATAGCCACAACTTCTTCTACCGTGTTATGCTTAAAAAATGCTACATCACCCTTTTCCTCCGCCATACACTTGAAGGAGCCATGGTGCCCGGCGTACTTGTTTTCGCTCGTTTTTTTGGAGCATTGGGTGTTCCCAGTTCCCGCGCAAAGTGCGCAAAGTTTTCCGGGAATCTCTCCTGATGTATTGAATTGTTTTATATCTGTTAATAAAATGGAAAAATGTCAAAGATCGTTAACACAGATTGCTTAGAAACTGTACAATTTCTCAAAGAGTCAAACAAGCGAAATTAAGACATGAACATTTTGGAGCGACGGTCTAGTTGATTTTGTACGTTAATAAAATAGGGACTGTGCAATAATTATCTGTAGGAGGGTGCTAAATCTAATGGGGGCGGGGTCTACAGTGTAGGATGGGGGGGGGGGGGATAGATATTAGTTCCTTACACATGTTGGTAGTTTTATCTTAAAAGGGGGAGGGGTCAGAAGTTATTTCACAATTACTACAGGAAGGCTTTAACTTCACTTTAATTAAAGCCCACTTTGCTCATTTTAGAGCCTCCCTCCAGATAATTATTGCACAATCCCTTAGTTTCTTTTTTTACATGTAGGAGGCCACTTTACTTACTTTTCTGTATCCGAATAAGAGAATACTAGTTGCATGTTTTCCTACGTTTTTGTTTCCCCTCACACGCACTAATGTGAAGTGTCTACATGTATCAAACAAGCGCTTGATGTTTGTAACCTTGACTGTTCAAGGGTTACAAAAACAAAATTGAATAAAAGCAACTTGAACAGGGAAATACAATATAAAACTAAGTCTTTACCAGGTACGCAGCTCTCGCTGAAAAAGTCGGCAACCGATAGGAAATCATTTAGTTTGTTGTCGCACTGAACAGCTGGAATCAACTTCATGCGAAGCATATAGCCAATGGGTATCCTCCAACCGGCATTCCTTCGAGCTCCATTGTGGCAAGACTTTTTTCCCTTCAGAGACTTTAAGTGAAACCCTTGGTTGGTCTTCTTAACCACAGCGACTCCATAAATTTTGAGCCTGGACTTTCCATATTGTTCAAAGACAATGGGTATCAGATCCTTTGTCTTTCCTGCATCAAAAAACAGTAAAATGAGGCGATGACCAATTTGTTTGATCACTGAATTACAGTCATGATAATATAGAAAATACAAATAAAAGCCAGATCTTTGAACCTCGGCTATGGTCGAAGTGACTTCCGAAGTGAAAAATCATCAGTTAGACCACAGAAATGGACTGCGGAGCGTATTTTGTATTCGGGGGGAGGGGGGGGGGGTGCTAACAAGCAGGCGACGGAGACGCTATCTTGTAGGGGGTTCTGGGGGAATTCTCCACCAGGAAATGTTGAAATCTTAAAGTTCAGAAATGCTACTTTCAGTATTCTCAGCGAGATATAAATAAACATGGATCAACCGTAAAATGACAGATGTTTTGCTTCTTATTTATCTATAAGTTTTCATCTCTTGCTTGCTGTTTCTCGTTGTTCAAATTTCCGCATTCCACAATAAATAAATTACTAGTTTAACGTGAAGCCATCGCCGTCGAGTTGGATACCATGAAGAACAGAAATCTAATTATCTTTGTTATCCAGCATTTATCGTTATCTGTAGTCTTAACACTGGGCTTGTTGCGAACGCCCTATGATGCAATTACAGACTGCAAGTATAAAACTATGGAAGTAAGCCATTTGTGTTGAGTTCCAGTGGAGATATCTTTTCATTTAAATTGGCTTACGTACAAGTTCTATGGAGCCTACTGGCTTCGCTTTGCTAGCGGAAGATGCTTCAGTGAATTCAGGGTTTAGAGAAATTCATGTTCCACGAGCCTGGCCTGCTTATTTAGCGACTGGATTCGATTTCGCCCAAAAAATTGTGCTGGTTGGGTGTCGATCGAAGCCGCGACGCTGCCGTCAGCCTCCTACCTTGCCACTACAATATGAAGGAATGGTGAAGGCGACTATTTTCCCGAAACGTCGTGTACATATTAAGGACAGCAACAACTCGCCACATGGTAAGTTTCATCGATTTTCATTTTCATTTTCTAGCTGATTTCCAGACCTACACTTCATGTCTTTGCCCCATATGATCTCTGTATTCACTCATGTTGTGAAACCCGTACGCGACACAAACATTGAGCTTGAGTTACCTGTGCGTGGACAGAATGTTACGAAGCGTCCAGTACGCCGAGTCAGGCGAGAAAATTCGTCTAGAAATTCAATTTTACCAACCAAACAAAATCGTGAATGGTTTCACTCAATCAGTGACACATTCACCTTCAGATGGCAGCGAACGAAGGAATTTGAGAAACATACGATTCGCAGAGTCAAGATGTCATGCAGCCAGCAGTGTTCTTCCCCATATCCAATAACCCAGCAATAGTTCGCGCAGCACAGCTTGCCGTTTTAGAACTGCTCAAACAACCAGAAGAAAGAGATGTATCGTGGCTAATTAAAATGATCGGTGGAATCTATCAACACGTGCAGAAATCGTTAAGTCAGAGTATTTGTCATATTCCAGTTAGTCTTTTCGAGAAGGAAGAATGAACATTATACGGTGAGAGCTCTTGTAATGCAGTTTTCAACAGCTACCACCGCTATCTCAACACAAACAAGACGCCTACAAGGGCGTATCCGTGGAATGCGCAAACAGTTAACACAAACTGTCCAGTTACAGTGAACTTCAGCTACAGGTAAACTTCGGAAAATAGCGAGAGATTACCAGAAAGATAAATCTGTAATATAACTTAAAGTTGTTTGTAGTAAAAATTCTTATAATTAATGTTACTAAATTTGCAAATGCAAACAACAAAGCCCTATTAGGGGTTATCAGGATACGGGGTTTAATTAATTTATTTAATTTATTTTAAGAGACTTTATTCAAATCCCACAGTTTTACTTGCTTCCTTAATTCCTTTCACCCAAAAATTACAAGCTCAGTTCGACATCATCCGAATTCGAAAAATCTATTAGAAATCACAGTTCAGCAACTTATCATACTGTATGAAGGGGTAGTTTCTAAAGAAACTGTGGTGCTGCGTCGGTGGGGAAGTAGTATACAAAAATTTGGTTTTATCAACGGAGTTGATAATGTAAATTGGCCACCGTACAGAGATTCTAAAAGCTGACGTTTCGAGCGTTAGCCCTTCGTCAGAGCGAATCCGCTCTGACGAAGGGCTAACGCTCGAAACGTCAGCTTTTAGAATCTCTGTACGGTGGCCAATTTACATTATCAACTCCGTTGATAAAACCAAATTTTTATCATACTGTACTCGAGGTTCGGTTCCGTAATCCTAGTTTAGTTCCCTGCAAACTGCTAAATCTGCTGTGGCGAAGACAAAAAGACACTTGCTCCTTGAAAACTGTTTAAATCTGTGGTGGTGAAGACAAGAAGACAACATTTGTACGCCATTTCTCTCAATGCTCAAAAATCTAGAATCCCGTAATTGCGTGTTCCATATAGTCCAGTCCAAAGTTCTAGTTTTGCAAGTCCATAATCTTGATTTCAGTATTCCAAACGTTCCACAATAACTTGAAATGTCGTTAAGAAAAAAGCTTAAATCCAGTAGTCCCGGTCAGGGTTCAAGTCGTCAAAACTCTCTCCATCATCGATTCAAAACTCAACAAAAGCTACAAGCTATTAAATAGTTCTCAGAAACTACAAAAGTTCGTCATGATTCTATACTCGAGCTGAACAAAAAACTGTCAAAAACGAAACCAAAAAACCCTAGTGATCGCTTCTTGAGAGAACATACACACAGCGGAAACTGTTCTGTGCCTGGCCGACAATTAGTCAAAAGGCCGAGAAGCAATCAGGATACGGGATATTTAGGTAAAACAATTGTAGTAATACGGGATTTTGGCTGGAGAGGGGTTGGGGGTGGGGGAGGGGGTTTGAAGGGGGGAAGGGCGGGAAGGAAATTGAGGAGATACGAGATACAGTCAACTCTCTCTTAACGGACACCTCTGTAAGACGGACACCAGGTCCTGGTCCCGGCCGTTTCTTAGTCATTTTACCATAACCAAACTCTCTATAAGACGGACACCTCCATAAGACGGACAACGGACACTTTGAAATCGTCAACGGACACTTGTGAGGTGCTGAATGTGACCGCAAATTACGATTTAGGGAAGAAAAATTCTTGTACGTGACTCTTTTTAACACCAGACGTTTAATTGACAGCTCTTATCTTGTCGCCGGAACACATACAGTACAAGTTAAAATTAAATCAGTCATTGTCCCATTCAAAAAATAACTTGGAGGTTAAACGCAAACAGCGGTTACAAACAAAGAATTTTTATGTAACCTGGAGGTGACAACCGAATTGTATGGTAATCTAAAACAGGTAGGTTTCGTTCAAGCAAATAACTTAAAACAAACTTTAAACAGACGCGTATTCACTGTGCACAAGTTCAGCATTAATATCTTAAATTTCCTGGGGTCATGCTACGTCGACTCTCTATAAGCTGGACACCTCTCTAAGACGGACAGCTGAGGCCGGTCCCGATGGTGTCCGTCTTAGAGAGAGTTGACTTTATTTTTTAAAATAGGAACGCATTGCGTACGTGTAGTAGTGCAGAAACTTGACAGCATTTATTTCTATAACTGTCAACTGAGCTGCGACTTCTTTTTTAGGAGATTCAAGTTGTCCTTGCGTAATATGTAGCTCTAACAGTACACGATATTGTTTTGGTATCGTAAATCATTACAGTGCCATGGTAGATGTCTTTGCCAAATACCTCCTAAGAAGACATGTGGTTGAGTAAAGTACTAAACCAAGAAAGAATTGAAGAAAATAAAAGGAAACCGAGAAGCATTGGCTTCAACTTCTTTTTCACCAAAAGCAAATTAAGCGTGTACTCTGAGCTTCTCACAGCTTTCCAAGACAAAAATTCACTGAAGTGAACCCTGTCCGGCGGGGTTAGTATCTGGATGGCAGACGTCAAAGTATGCGACTTGCTGTCAGGAACACACGACCGAAAATTTACTTTTCTCAGTTTTTATCATGCACTCAACACAAACTAAAAAAACCGTCTCCATTGTTCTAAAGTTCGAGATTACTCGCGCTTCCATGAGGCTTTATTCAACGATGATCTTTTGCAAATTGATTGCTCGCCCAAGCCGGACGGAAATGATCCCAATAACCAGTTAAACAGTATTCGAGCTTTAACTCGTGCAAGCAAAAAATTGTTATATTAATCGTTCTTCAATCAAAATCAGTCAACTATGAAAAGGACCAGGGAAGGTATTCGAGAACTAATTGGAAGACAGAGGGTTTCCGCGAGAAGCTCTCCCCTGAAAATGCAATTCTTGATATTATGACGCGCGAGACAGCGGACAAAAATACTTCCTTAATATATACAAGACTTCTTCTTGATATGTAAAACTTGTTTCATATAGATACAATTAGATGTGGAAATATACAACTTGTTCCCAAATAAACACAACATCTTGAAAATATATGACACTTTTTTGAACATTGATACAACTCGAGCCACACATACAAGACTTGCTTGAAATATTTGACTCATTCACACAAATAGTGGTTCTATCGGAGTCCCTACGCTGGCTTCCGTCTCCTACCTTGTCACTATACTATGAAGGAAGGTGAACGGTGACCATTTTTCCCGAAACTTCGTGTACGTATTAAAGACAGTAACAGCTCACCACATGGTAAGTTTCATCGACTTTTATTTCCATTTTCTTGCAAGTTTCCAAACCTAAACTTCGCCTCATATGTTCACTATATTTACCTATGTGGCACACACACTGAGCCTGGGTTACCTGTGGCTCGACTTCTAATTTTAATGAAATTATAGCGGCCCATTATTGAATATTCAACAGTGGGCCGTATAATTGCAATCAAGTATACGGTAGCAGTGACTATCGCCTCGCTGAATTCAAGACTGGGAAAGTATGGTTGCTAGAGCGCGCTATGGTAAAGAGAGCGGTATTCCAGTAGACTGTCGGGTGTAAAAAAGGGAAGGGGAAAAGATGAGAATTGAAGAGCCAATGGCGTCCTACCTGCGTCGAACACTCTGCCGGCATCCAAGGTTAGGAGATCGGCTTCATTGTTTTTTATCTTATTGACACAATCATCGACGGATGTTCCAAAAACGCACTCAGTGGTCACCTCCATACTTGCATTTTGTGCGGTTTCCTTGACGTATTTCACGAAGTCATCGCATTTGGCTTTTTCTGAAGTCGATTTGACACACCATTTGAAGCTTATTAGAGCTAAAAGAAAATCATTAAAATATATAATAAAATAAATAAAAATTCATATGCACAGAGCACGATGAACGTTTTAAAGTGGGATATTTCGATCGGTTCAACCGAACTTCAACATCACCAAAAACTTAATTTTAAGAAGAGTTATATCATATTCATTATGGTCCCCAAGGGAATAAATTTAAAATGTATGGGGCTTCAATTACAGGGAACTATTTCATTCCTTAAGTCATGATTCCACAGGGGAAAAACGAAATTTGTAGTCATGATTTGGATTTTGGTAGGGACCAAACATGATCCTCTGGAAATCTTCTTCTCAGACAGTATCAGTAGTATAGGAGTTGAGGGTACGAAAGCATTTTTTTACAAAAAATGCTTTCTTACCAAGCAAGTTGGGGTACGAGAGTGGCAAGCAAGGTTGGTAAGCAAGCATTTTTAAAATGCTTGCTTACCAACCCAACTCTTACACTACTTACCATTTGATGCAATAAAGTTTCTGATCTCGATTTTTTTATCTCGATATGTCTTTCAAATTTTGCGTTCGATTTTTTTATCTCGATTAACAATAAGTGACTTGATGGGTGATTCACAGAAACAGGTAAGTAATCATTGGGGTTTTCCCTGTGAATGAGTAAAGTTTACTTGAATTTTTTGAAATAATCATGAATACAACTGTTCTATTTCTGATAACGTTTCTTTGTTGATAGTAGGATTAATGTGGTTCAAATTAAAAATGGCTTTTTTATTTATCATATATATGGTTATATAGGTAGTATTGAAATGACAAAGTGTTTATGTAATTTGATACGAATCAAAATACTTATTGTCTCCTTGAGAAAATACAAGAGGTTATTCAGTGTTATTATTAATTCTAGTGCCATTACGTATGTTTTCTACAGGATTGTTTGAGCTTTTACTTTATTTTTGTGAAAAAGATATTGCTATATTAGCAAAGTTACACTTATTTGGTATAAGGAAGTGTTCATAATTATTGAAAAGCATTTTGTTTGTATTATTATTATAGCAAGTTATTACAAAATTGATTTTGTATAGATGTACTATCCAAACCATTCATAT
>NC_090892.1:58751372-58756372 GCF_036669925.1 Montipora capricornis | reverse complement strand
TTTAAGCCCTGTTTCACATTCAGCGGTTCCGAAAAATCAGTTCCAACATGCGTGAAAGCTGGTGAACAGGAAATTCTCTCCTTGGGCAGCTAACCCATTTTCTGGGCACAAGGTCCAACTCGTTGTCTTTGCCAAGCTACACATCTTCTGATAACACGTTTAACCTCACGTCTTCCTTGAGTTAGCCAAACGTTCTGCCTTAAAGTTGATAATACCGTTTCTGGACAAGCATGCAACATTTTCTTATGTACATCTTGCACCAATTTGACAACTTCAGGATGACCATGAGGCAAGATTATTTTATGCTTGCTCTGCACGGGAAGATCAGCAAACTGTAGTCTTCCACCAACTCTTAATACCTGATCATCTCTGTCATAATAAGGTTCCAGCTTCAGGAGGCGGCTGTTACTGAGAAGTACCTCTCCAGCTTTCAGTTTTTCGAATTCTTCTTTATAGACCACTTTCTGTACCCACATACAAAATTTAAGCTCTGCTTGCCTCACCTCGTCCGCCGACAGCTCCGTTTCACAAGACCTAGATTTAGTCAATACATATAACTCGAATCAACTTTAACCATGTCCCGTAGCGTGACATATCAATCGGTGGCTATGCAACGACTGCTGTACACATGGGTAGTTCTTCTTTTCCTCGCAAGTTTCGGCAGAAGCAGCTTCGTTTTCAGGTTTAGCAGGTAGTGGTTCACAAGGTGAAGACATCCACCTTCTTAATGGACGCGACTCTGGACTATGATATTACCAGCTCCGAGGATACACTGCTTTTATTTGAACAGACGTAACTGATTAGAGTGTAATGTGAAGTGCTAAGTATCTACCCCATATGAACCATGTGAGCGTTTGCCCTACTGATGGAAATGGGCCCACACAAGGACAGAGAAAAACTCTGACCAGGGTGGGATTTGGATCATGACATGATTATATTCGGTGCGAGGAATCAGCGAAGAGGTCAGAGTTCAAGTCCCATGACACGCCAAGTGTTTTAAGGGGGTCGCTGGAATTGAATTCCACGAATGGCGACGAGGCTCTTTTAGCTGAGTCAATAGCCTCCATTACTAGCTCTGAGTTACTTACCCACTTGGTCAAATTGAACGCCGCTGTCATCATAATTTTTGACATGTCTTGTTGAAGCTTCAAAGTTGAGTCCATACATATTTTGTAAGATTTCTTCAACTGCATATGGGGGCATGAGCATGGACTGTTGCAATAGCAAGGAAAGGACTTGTGTTCACACCGAAAGTCAATCTCTGCATTCTGTACACCTTTGGTGCTTCGTTGGGCTGTAAATCTCTCCACAGGTAGGGGTGAACATCTCTGTCCTCTGGTGCTAATTTGTCTTGCAGAAACATCTTTTCCATGTCTGCAATGATACCAATTTTGTGTGTTCTAAATCGAATCAGTACAGATGCAAGGTTTGGTTGTCAAGCAGGACCAGGAAAATGCAATCGTTAAGGGAAGCATGACCTCCTTCTCGTTCGGAAGAATCAAATACGATTCTGCATTTTGCCGTCCTTTTGTCCTCACGAAACACAGCATGATGCGGTAAGTACCACACAGTTCCATTGTCATCACTCTGATCACGTCCTTTCTCTGCAAAACCTTTTTCTACGTCACTGATTCGTTGATCGCTGTTTTGTAAGCCTTAGCTTTCACAGGGTCTTGCCTTAACTTTCTTTCAACACTTTCCAGGCGTTTCAAAGCTTGTGCATGATTACTTTCTAGCCTTGGAGGGTCCCTTTTCCACGGCAGTCGCATCTCGTAATTACGTCCATCAAAATTTAATCCTCTATTGAAGTTAGCAACAGCACGTTCTTCCTCTTGTGACATAACAGGTTCTCGGTCTCGGTTCTCGGTTCTCCGTCGCCGCAATGCCGATTGATACCAGTTCCCAGAATCCTTTTAATGTTTCGTTGACTACACTGTTTTCTACAACTGTCAGCATGGATGCAGTGTGCTTTGATTGGCGGTTTACGTGTCCAGTGACAATCCAGCAGAGACAAGATTCCACAGCAATATGTGACTCACTGGAACTACCTCTCTTACGGACCGCAGTCACAAATGAGTAGTAGTGGTCTGCACCAATAAAAGCATCTACTTGAATTGCAAGAGTTAAGCCTTGAAGATGAGAGTTCTTATGGAAGTCCATCTGTACTGGCCCGAGAGGATTACAAATTTTGGATATAGAAAGGGCCTCCATCTCCACCCTTGAGTCACCCTCAGGGGAAGCAAAATACATCTGTGGCTCATTGGATCTTTTCCAAGAGCCTCTAAAGCTCTAGTTCTGTTCATAAAGGTATCATAGAGATCTCTGAGGGAGGACGCATTAACAAGAGACCTAGCATCCATCTTGATGCCAGATTTCACTAGAAATCAGATGATCATACGTTTTCTTCCATACCTGTGTCTAAGGCATTCAACAGCTGTTTGATTATTTGCTCCAGTTACTTCAAATCCGTCTATTGCTTTCTAGGCATTGCCAGTTTGCACTGAGCGTAGATAAGTAAACTTCTGAACGTTGGGTAAGTCAACATTGTTTTGTACTGCATCTTTAAACTGATCCCCTAAGTTTTGGAATTTCAACACATCGCCATTAAACTTTGGCAACTCAGTTCTCAGTAATTTCAGATTTAAGGCTGTGTGATCATCCATATCGCTTTGTCTACTTCAAATTTTCCCCATTTGTGGAGTTCCTCCTCAATCATATCCTCTACAACAAGCGCGATTAATTCATTTCTTAGTCACGGTACACAGTTAGCCTTCAATTCTCACCTGTACTTTGATTTTTTTGCTTGCATTTTGACTTAGATACAAAATATCCTGAATCAACTCATCCATACTGATCCAATTGCAAGGCTCTGGCGTTACGTCTAATCGAACTAACCTCCTGAATTTCACTTTTCACTTGAAGTGATTCCTTGGAAGCCTCGGCGAAATTCGAGCCTTAGCTTCCTTTAATTCTGGTGCAATAACATCTTACTTTGAATCGTGCTGAGCGTTCACTAACCTTTCCACTGAGACTTTTCTCTTTTCAGCAGTAGGCAATCCCTTCACGAATTTGATCGACTGTATGTTGACATTACTCTTCCATTTTGCTCCAGGAACCGGTGGCCATCTTAAGGCCCACGTGAAGAATTACAAATTAACTGCCGAAATATCTCCTTTTATTAAATTCTCAACCTCGGGTAATGCATTTCGCGTGCTCTGATTGGTTCACTCAATCTCGGTTATCAGCTCATATACCTTGGTTTGACCTTATATGGTAAATGATTGCGTTAAGCGTTGCTAAACTAAAAATGTTTTCTCCGGAATGCGAAATTACTCTTTGAATAAAGCCAAAAAGGAGAAAAAAAGCTTTTTTTGTGGAAAGTTTGGATCAATTCCGACGTTTAGAAGAACGCGAAAAGGCAAGAAATGTGATGAGCCTGCGTCTGTCTGACAACAAGGTATTACACAACATCGCATCAGTTCTCATCAAGTTTTTTTCGATTTCGCTCGGATTTGCTCGCTTTTTCCGCTGGTATTTCGTACTTCCAAATTTTTGGAGTTGAAGGAATTTAATAAAACAATTATTCCATTCGCGCTTGTTGGATATGAGACTGGTTATAGCCAATCTCGTATCCAATGCGCGCTCATAGAATAATTGTTAAGTATCCGGCTGTAAAGGACCATGTTAAGAATTACGACGAGATACTGAAGCGTAATAACGCACCTTTATTCTCTGGACTCCACTACACATCGATTATCATAGGGGATGTACACGAGTGAAATGCTAGCACGTACAAAAATGAGCGGGAACGAGACAACACAAGTCAAAAGGGAATTTAAGTCCTACACATTAGAGTGGGGTTAGTGAAATTATTCATAGGTCCAGTCTCTCAGGCTTCTTTATTTCTTCCAGAACGAGTACGGGTTGTAACACATTTTGTTAATATTATAATAACAACAAAGGATGGCTCAAGAATGTTATTTTCTCAAAAAAAAGAATTAAAACCATTGTATGAAAAAACATTTAATCTCAAACCAAACCCGTTAAAATTGGAGTATAGTTTCATTGATAAAGATGAAAAACCTGAACCAGTTCCTAGAACTAAAAAGTCAGTTGTAGAAAAACCTGTTCCTGCTCCTACAACTGTTATTAAACAAGTTGACAAGTCTTAAAAAGGATATACCAAATCATTTGAGGTTAATATCAGATATAACAAAGATCCATTAAAGCAGCTTGTAGACACTAGGAAAGGTATTGAATTGAATTAGCAAAAAATGGATGAATTTGAATTTGTTGAAACATTGAAGGTTACTTTTGATAAGTATAACGGGGATTTAATACTTTTAAAACAGCCTATTTTAATGGTAAAACCCAGACAATTATTAATGATAATGATATTAAGCTGGATTTATCTAATTCAAGCCAAGAAATTTCAAACAAAATCCAATCTTGAATTTCAGAGAGCAGTGGGTGGACTATTAAATCAATCAACATCCATTTAACAATTAGACCCGTAGCTCGCAAGGGCTGGGTCAATAGCCCATGAGGCGAAGCCGAATGGGCTATTGACCCGTGGCCCTTGAGGACGAAGGGTCTAATTGTTTTAGTATCACCCAACTAGTCGGACAGAAATGGCAATAATAAAGTTAGCAAATGCAAGTTAAAGAAATATTTATTTGGGAATCAAACGAAAGAAAGCATCCTACTTTTCGCTACTCGAGGACTATTAATAATAGTCCTCTAATAGCGTAGCCAATCAAAATGCAGGATTTGCATTAATCCACTAGTTGGGTGATACTAATATATAAATATCACTAAACACAATACACTGATCACGGATCATCATATATTCAACTGCCGGTAGAACTGAGAAATTCGGCAAGAGGGTTGGTGTCATATCAGAGATCTGAATCCACAAGATATGACTCCACAAAGAATTAAAAAGTGTGATAAAGTATTCATCGAAAAATTAAATTACCAAGGAATTAAGTTTCCGGTAA
>NC_090892.1:58741372-58743872 GCF_036669925.1 Montipora capricornis | reverse complement strand
GAAAAAGTTACAAGAGAATTTGCCGTTTGGTTTCAGTGTCAGTTCTACATAACATCACGATTAAAAAAATAAAAATTAAAATTAAAAAAACACGAAATGAAACACAGTTGTTGAACTTCAACGAAGCATGGCTGGCCACGGCCTTCGGGACTCCTGCCTTTTCGCCGTTTGGCTAAGAGTCTGCTCCACTGACCGACTTTACAGTTAGTTAGAGGGTTGTCCTGCAGTGATTTTCTTACAATTTCTTCTTTAGAAACGATGTCAATTTGTTTTGGATGATAGAGCATTACGCAAGATCAAGTCGTCGCCCGTGCGTCTACTATGCAACTACTACGGTTTCATTCCATTGTCAACTCGAGGATGATCTATTGTTTAAACTGAATCCTGGACCTACAAATTTGTCAACAGCTATCTCTAATACGAGAAAGTCTTTTGGCGGTTCAGTGCGTTCCTCTGGGATGCCTATTCACATTACCAAGAGTGAACAATGGTTATTATTCTCGGCGTCCAATCGAATACAGGCGTAAGTGCACGAACGTGATCAAAATACCTTTGATTCCATCGCATTCGTCGTTCAATGACAAAGTGTTGAAACTTTGGTTAATGCGCAGTCGCTCAGAAATAAGGTCGCCGACTTCATTGATTATGTCGCCGAATCAAAATTTGATCTCATTTCGTTAACTGAAATCTGGTTCACTGCAGATGATGTTGCTGCACGTGCTCTGGCAACCCGTGAGGGCTACAAGCTTACGGACCAGCCTCGGGCTAGTCGGTCGGCTGGCGGAAGTGGCCTTTTATTCAGAGATTCATTTCAAGTCACAATGGTAGCTTCTGGAGAGAGGAAATCATTGGAGTTTTCAGAATGGCTCGTCATATCGGGCACATACAGATTTCGTGTTTTAGTGATCTACCGCGTGCCCTATAGCACCGAGCATCCAGTGTCAACTAATGTTTTCTTTTATTCCCCGAGTTTTCTGACAATGTGGAGCCTGTTATTACGTCTACTGAGAAACTCGTGATTTTGGGAGATTTCAACGTCCATGTCGATGTATCAAGTAATGCTTATGCGAGGAAACTGCAGGATTTTTTCGAGTGTTTAGGCCATCCCCTTTTTTTTCTCCGTTTCACGTCGTCCGACCGACCCAAATTTTGGGCATTTTCCAAAAAAAAAAAAAGTTAACGACGTTTTTAAGCCATTTTTATGTCGCACAGGAGTTTCGGTGGTTGATCCTTTTTCCCACGCTGTCTTAATTTTGCCACAACATCCGCCAACTTTTCCGCCATATTGATTTTGGGTTCACGTCTTGTTGTTTTCCTGGCTCCACAGCTATGATGCCGGGGTACCAGGCCTCCGATTCCGAAAATGCTTATGATTTTTTTTTTAGGTTTTTTTTTTCAAATCCCACCGACCGACCCAATATCAGGAAACGCATTCGACGGTAAACAAAAAAAAAAAAAGGGGGATGGCCTTAGGCCTTGAGCAGCATGTCAGTGAACCAACTCATATTCTCGGACACACCTTGGAGCTGATTATTTCACGAAAATGTCATTTTGTTATTGATGGTTCCCTAAGTGTTGATCGCCTGTTTTCAGATCATTTTTCGGTTGTCTGAGGTCTTCAAATGCCTAAGCCTCCAGTTCTGTTAAGGAGCATACTTACAGAAATCTCAAGGGTGTTGACATTGATAAATTGGGGAGTGATCTGAGAAACTCGGAATTGTCCCTAGTTCCACCAAGTGCTCTTGAGAACTTGATTAGTTAGCTGCTATAATGCCACGCTAGCGGATATCCTGAATCGCCAAGCCCCTCTGAAAACCGGGGTTGTGACAGTTAGACCGCGTCTACCGTGGTTTAATGAGGACGTACAGGGGGCAAAAAGGGCAAGACGTAAATCTGAGAAAAGGTGGCGGAAAACAAAATCTCAGGCTGACTGTGGTCACTATAAGGCGTGCAGGAACCGCGTGACGTATTTGCTTAATAGCGCACGGATTGCATTTTATAAGGATTTTATAGCAGCACTTACCAGGGAAAACTGATTTTTTAGAGCCACCAGAAGATTATTAAAGCATGATACTGGCAATTGTCTTCCGCCACATGATGATAAATTTCAGCTTGAAAATGATATGGCACTTGCTTTGGGGAAAAGATAATTGCCATCCGCAAAGAACTCGATGACGCCGCTTCACAGGCCGCTTGCTGTTATCCCGATTAGTTAGAGAATCATTTCATGAGTTCAAACCCTTGACTGATGAGGATGTGAGGGCGCTTGTACAAAGATCTTCAAAGAAGAGTTGTGCACTTGATCCAATGCCGACCACACTGGTCACTGAGTGTATTGATGTATTGCTGCCCGTCATCAAGCAAATGATCAATCTATAATCTATGTCATGAGAATGCGAACTTTACTGATTCCCGGAAGAAAGCATTAGTGAACCCTCTATTAAAATGATTTGGACTGGACCTTTTGTATAAGAATTTCCGTCCCGTTAGTAATTTACCA
>NC_090892.1:58721372-58733872 GCF_036669925.1 Montipora capricornis | reverse complement strand
GCAGAAGAAGTAAGGAAGTCACATGACTTGAGTGCTTCGGCATCCTTGATGTAATCCTCACGTAGGTAACCTTGATACGTCCGATTCTCCTTTGGGATGGCAACCAGGGCAGTGGTGGAGTCCCTGAAGATCAAATGAGCACTTGAATACTTAGTGGAATTGAAAAGTTGGAACTTGCCCGGGTCTGTTTGGTTGATGCCATATTTTTCACTCATGCTTGTCAAAATGGTGACGATTTTATCAACGTCAGCATTTCCTTTTCTCGTTACCACCGCGAGTGCGGGGTTGAAACCAAGGTTACATTCCTCGTGCTGTCCAACCTCTGATGACGAAAATATAAGACAAATTTAATATAATGGCAAATGGCATTTACTTCAAGTGAAGATACAAGATGTTGAATTTAATTGAACTTGCATAATTGCATCGCTTAATTGACCTTGACAAGAAATGTTGAACCTCAAAGCAGTTTGGCCCTGAAATGTTTGCATCATTTGGCTTTTAATAATCCATAGTACTCGGTTTGCCGTGCGCTTTTGTTGCCTGTGTTCAAACTTGAAATTTGTCCCAGTCATTAGTATTCATGCAGACGACCCGAGAAATGTGGACTTTTACAATTATAATCAAGATATATCCGTAGATGGACATGTTATTGAGAGAATGGGTGGAATAAAGAGTCTTTGTAAATAACAAACATTATGATGAGCAGATGGAATCATAATGTCATATTATTGCCAGGCATTTCCTTTTATTTTATCAGCAGTGTGCACGTTATGGTCCCCTGACCAATCGGGAGGTCGTATAAAGGGTCGCTTGTGGCATCATGGGATAGCTGTGGACCCAGGTATCACCGGAAATGTCACGCAATGACGTGACAGTGCGAATAGACAATCGCTTTGAGAACTTCGCAGCGATTTTACTCTCTAGAATGCTCGGTGACCCCCATTTATGTTTCCGTAGATCACTTCCTTTCGTAATTTTGTCCATTTTAACAAAAAAAAAAAATCTGTAGGCGTGAAGTTACAAATGTTTCCCCTTTATGCTCTCGTGTGACCAAAGTTTTCTTTCTTAGACTACTAATATGTAGCGCGTTTTTCAAGGTCTATTTCGCCTCAGAAAAAGACATCAGCTGCAAAAGTTTATTTAGTTATATTAGTTATATTGAATTTACCTGATCTAAATTTTACTAATGTAGCACTTTTTTATTGCTGACAGTTGTAAGCTAAGGTCGTCTTAAAATAACGCAAGCTTCTAAAAATGCAACTTATCTCGAAAACGAGCTCGGTGACCCCACATTTTTTGGCCTTTTTGACAAAAGTAGATCAATACCTTTCAGTGTGGCAAGTGTTAAAAAAAATTGTACATGGGAATATTTTGGGGGCGAACGTCCTTACATGTAAGAGGCCTTTCCAACTATCGCGTTCAATGAATTAACAACCTTTTGTCCTGCTAAGTAAAAAATAAAAATTCACCACTTCCCCAGACTCCAACCTGCAGACTATTTTTGTGCTCTTTAGTTTTGGCAGATTTTTCGCCCCCACTTTTCTGGTAGTAGCCAAAACGCAGGGCAGGGGCCGGGTCGGAGGTTTTTACGAACTAAACATTTAAGGCCTGTTCACATGGAGGTGGGGCACCCCGGATGGGTGAGGTACCCCGCCTACCGGTAGTCAAAAAAAGCAAGCCTTCACATGCAATATTTATAGCCCCGGGGTGCTGGGGTGAAGTTTCCAAATTCTTTGGCAGAATGTTCAAACTAAAGATAAATACCCCAGTCAGGCAGGATACCCGGCCCGTCCCTTTCGTAGCTTCCGTAGATTCCTTATTTTTTTGGACTAATTACCACCATAAATGAAGGAAAGATGCCGAATATTGGAAAAACAGTACAGGAGAATAACGATAAAAATTGAAACAAAAAAATTTGAAAAAAAAAGACACCCCGACCCCGGCCCCGCGTTCAGGCTACTACCGTTCCAAATAAAAACGGCACACTCGTGGCCAGTTATCCCAAACAGCTAATAATCATTCTTGGAGCCATCTCTTCAGCAATCCAGCGCGTCGCTGCGCAGAGCTCTTGATTGTTCTTCTTAAAATTAGTTTAGAAAGACTCGCAATAAAATATTATTTAACAACCTTTTTAACACTAAGACTTTTTAAACAACTTTTATAAATAATTATATAATCTACAGGCATTATTATTATGATTATTATTATTATTATTATTATTATTATTATTATTATTATTAGTAGCAGTAGTAGTAGTCGTCGTCGTCGTCGTCGTAGAAGTAGTAGTATGATTATTATTTAGTGATTTGACTCTGGTATTCAACTTATTATTGTTCAGTGTCCCCCATTAGCTCATAGCTAAAGATATAGACACTTAAATAAAGTTTTCATTCATTCATTCATTCATGTGGGTTTTTTTTCTTTACCAAAAAGAACTTTACCCATGTGAGGGAATTAAGTGAAGGTGTACCGATTCTAGATGTTAACTTACATGTCACTGTTAAAACTGAACTTACTCCCTGGGGCCCTACCCTCTTTTCAATTTGGAGAAATAGGCTGGCTGGTATTTAGCTCCATTATTGGAAAAACAAATACCTTTCCTGCTGCCATCTTTACAAAGGTATTGGTAATCACTTGCATTGCCATAACCTCCCATAGCCACAACTTCTTCTACCGTGTTATGCTTAAAAAATGCTACATCACCCTTATCCTCCGCCATACACTTAAAGGAGCCATGGTGCCCGGCGTACTTGTTTTCGCTCGTATCTCCGGAGCATTGGGTGTTCCCAGTTCCCGCGCAAAGTGCGCAAAGTTTTCCGGGAATCTCTCCTGTTGTATTGTATTGTTTTATATCTGTTAATAAAATGGAAAAATGAAATAGCTCGTTAACACAGATGGCTTAGAAACTGTACAATTTCTCAAAGAGTCAAACAAGCGAAATTAAGACATGAACATTTTGGAGTGATGGTCTAGTGGATTTTGTACGTTCATAAATTAGGGACTGTGCAATAATTATCTGGAGGGGGGTTCTGAATCTAATGAGGGGCTAAAGTTTAATTACAGTGTAGGATGGGGGGACTAGATGTTAGGTCCTTACACATGCATGGAGGGGGGTTACAAGTTATACTGAGATTTAGTTACTAAATAATATATTTCAAAACCATAACACTCAAGCAATGCATAATTCATTCAAGCTCAAAATACGTTGTAATTAAAGACTTCTAAAATATATTACGAACAATATATTTATCAACTACAACCTCTATTAATTACCATTCAAATCATTCATAATCTGTTCACCCTTTGATTACCCTTTGTAATCATAGACCTATAAAAATGTCAAAAACAACAACTTCTTTAGGGACCGGCCATCCCTCATAAGTTGCAAAACTGAATGTTTTAAAACAAGGCTTTTCCGGCGATGTGCCTGAATGATCATGGCATGCTTATAGGCACTTAATGCACATGCAGTTTAACATATACTCCTAGTTTCTAGTTTTTTGCCTAATTTTTTGTATCGTATCTTTTATAATTTTAAGGCACAGTTCATTTGGAACACGATGCAATGAGCTTAAGTTCTTTTTAATTAATACTCATATTCTTGTAAAATAATTTCGTAATTCGCTTATGTCAAAGCGCGATCTTTTTATTAATAAACCAGACTCACGCTGAAACTCAAACAGGATTTGTCAACCTGGGCTTCCTCCTCATGACCTCAATATCATATATGCATTTTTCTTTCAAAGTTCTGTTCCATGATTTTTCCATTCAATACTTATTGACAAGTCAATAATAGAAACAGAAGTTGTGAACAAGCTCCTCAGCTTCCCCGGTAAAGCATTTACAAGCTATTAGATCACGCAAGCATAATCTGTCAGTTTGTGAAGTACATATCGAGAGAGCGTCCTGGTCAATATTATCCTAAAACTACGGCATTGATGGATCCCATAAATCTCTGGGTTTGGGGGTTGGGGGGTGGTTTGGTAATTATTTTATTTTAATAGGGGGAGGGGTCAGAAGTTATTTCACAATTACTACCGGAGGTTTAACTGCACTTTAAGGCCCATATTGCTCATTTTAGAACCCCCCGACAGATAATTATTGCACAGTCCCTTAGTTTGTAGGCCATGTAGGAGGCTCCTTTACTTAGTTTTCTGTATCCGAATAACAGAGTTCTATTTGCATGTCTTTTATTTCCCATCAGACATCGTAATGTAAAGTGTTAACATGTATCTAAGCAAGCGCTTGATGTTTGTAACTTCTGACTTTTCAAGGCCAGTTTACAATAAACAAAATTGAATAAAATCAACTTGAAAAAGGAAATAGATTGTAAAACAAATCCGTTACCAGATACGCAACTCTCGCTGAAAAAGTCGGCAGCTGACAGGAAATCATTTAGTTTGTTGTCGCACTGAACAGCTGGAATCAACTTCATGCGAAGCATATAGCCAATGGGTATATTCCAACCGGCATTCCTTCGAGCTCCAGTGTGGCAAGACTTTTTTCCTTTCAGAGACTTTACGTTAAGTCCTTGGTTGGTCTTTTTTACCACGGCTACTCCATAATATTTGACCTTGTACTTTCCATATTGTTCAAAGACAATGGGTATCAGGTCCTTTGTCTTTCCTGCATCAAAAAACAGTAAAATGAGGCGATGACCAATTTGTTTGATCACTGACTTACATGTGTGGTAAGACGGAAAATACAAACAATAGCCAGGTCTTTGAACTTCGGCTATGGTCAAAGTGACTTTCGAAGTGAAAAATCGTTAGTTAATCCCCAGGCAGGGACGGCGGAGGAGCACATTTTGAATTGGAGGGACAGGGGGCTGGGGGGGGGGGGGACAAGGAAGCGACGGAGACGCTAGCTTGTAAGGGGTTCTGGGGAAATTCTCCGCCAGAAATTTTTGAAATCTTGCATCACGGAAATGCTATTCTCAGCATTCTCGGCCAAATATCGAAAAAACAAACGTGGATCAACCGTAAAATGACAGGTGTTTTAGTTCTTATTTATTTATAATTTTTTTATTTTTTGCTTCAAATTGACATTCACCTTCAGATGTCAGTGAACGAAGGATTTCGAGAAACATGCGATTCGCAGAGTCAAGAGCTCTTTTCCGAGGGTAACGGGTAAAGGGTAAAGGGTGAAGGTTTATTATTTATCTTATAAAATTGAGCATTTGAATTTCTTTAATTTTCAACAATTAACCTGACCCTTGCCTTAAGAATTACCACAAGCGATATCTTGTTGCTCTCATTTCGTCTTCGTCTTTTTTCCTTTAAAGTTATAACAAAACTCACATGTAGTTCACCTATACCCACTGGGAGGTGACAACATTTTACTTACCGGTACATTAACTAGACTCAGTGATCTGAAGAATAACGCAAGTTGTGCAGAAAAGACAAAAGTGGTTTTTGTTTGAGTGTCATATAAGTGCTGAAAGATACGCAATTTATAAGGTCACTCGGAACTCACGAAGCAAATTAACGCATCGAGCGAAGAAACGCCAATGCTGAGTTGCTGTTCGCCTCTTTTTTAAAAGCGAGTTTTCTTGTAAAACCACTGAAATGGTAATGGTTGAGCATTTTTATCCAAATCAAACTCTTTTCAATTGAATGGTTTCGCTGAAAGATTTGTTGTGAGGCGGAGGAAAACTGACAACAAGTCGAGCTGGCTTGCGAGCAGCCACGTTTTCTGTGAGCTCTCACCGAAAATCCAGCAACACATGGCCAACAACAAAATTTCTTAACGAAAGGCGAGCGGCAAAAGTAGTAGTGACATCAGTGAGAAAAGTGTTCCTTCACCAGACGAGAAAAGGTCAAGAAACAAACCGACTGAGGAAGGCGAGCACGAGGTGTTAACCGAGGTCAATATGGCGGAAGATCGAAAGGATCGGTTGGATCAGATTTTCACCCGACTCAGCGCACTTGAGAAGAAACTTCATAAACTTAAAGTGCTTGAACTGGAAATACAAGAAGTAAATGCAAAGATCTCCAAGTTGGAAAGTAATGAAATACCTTGCAAGGTGAGAATGCACAACTTAAGATTAAACATGATGCCACCGAGGGCTGATTAATGCGTTCGTAAGTTGGATTCATCAATGGCGCACTTGAAAAGACGACTACCGAGTTGAATGGTTTTAAAGCATCGCATAATCTTGAGATAAGTTCCTTAAATCAAAAGTTGCTTTATTTAGACGCCTACAGCAGAAGGGAAAATCTTAATTTTATGAATATTCCTTAAGTGGCACCTGAGGACCTCGAAGAGGGCGAAGGCATAGGGGACACTCGAGAGATTTTGTGGAAGTTTTTGGAGGAAAAATTACACTTCGAAGACGCTAGGAGTATCGAATTCCAAAGACTGCATAGAAGTGGAAAAAAAGTCAGCAATAAGCCCCGACCGATTCTCGCTCGTTTTCTCCGCTTTACTTATCGTGAAAAGGTATTTAGGAAGGCAAGGAAACTGAAGTGAACTGCTTTGTATTTATACTAAGACCTGCCTAGGGAATAACGCAGACGTATTTCCGGCGGTCTGCGTTCGCAGGCTCCCTAAGGAACTGCTTGATAGGCTACGTTTGCTGTTAGGCCATCCCCATTTTTTTTCTCTGTTTTGCGTCGTCCGATCGACCCGAATTTTTGGCATTTTCCAAAAATAAATAATAATAATAATAATAAATAGGTAACCACGTTTTTAAGCCATTTTTATGTCGCATAGGAGTTTCGGTGGTTGATCCTTTTTTCCACGCTGTCTTAATTTTGCAACAACATCCACCAACTTTTCCGTCATATTGATTTTGGGTTCACGTCTTGTTGTTTTCCTGGCTCCACAGCTATGATGCCGGGGTACCAGGCTTTGGATTCCGAGAATGCTTGTGAATTCTTTTTTAGGTTTTTTTTTTCAATCCGACCGACCGACCCAATATCAGGAAATGCATTCGACGGTAAACAAAAAAAAAAAAGGGGGATGGCCTTACCGAAATTAAAAGCTGCGAAGGAGCAAGAACAGAGAGACTACTTCAGCGCTTCAGAGCCGGACAAGCTGTATGTCAATGGTAACTTAGTCCAAATTAGTTAGATTCTCGGTCTTCTTCTTTTAATTTCACGTAGCCATTTAATAATTTTATGCTGACTAACTATCGTTTTTTTTCTGGGAGCTAGGATGATTCTGAAATATAAATCTATGGAGAGCAGAGATGCAACTAGCAATGTCGCAACCACGAATTGCTTGTTTCATGTTGGTGTTATTTTATGTATGTGTGTATGTTCTGTTTTGTACTGGGGAAAAGATAGTGATATAATTTTATTAAGTCGCTGCGCTCTCCTTCAGTATGACGTGTATCTATGCCACATGCAATGATTGATCAAGGTAGTTTTGTAATGTCCTTATACGGTACTTTCCGAAGTGGCCTATTCTTCGTCATCCATCAGGGAATTATTGAATTTCCATAACCCTGGTCCACGTGTTTCATTTACCTTTGTTAAATTAATTTTTATTGCCTTGTGTTCCGGAGCAGTGGAGAACTTAGCACCTTTCTGAGAAACAATATTTGTCAAGGATTGGGCAATTATGAAAAAATCAATTCGTGAACAAACGCAAAGAGCTTTGGACTCGTAGGTAAAACTCAACTAACTTGGGTCTTGTTTTCTAAAAATATCGACGAGCTCGAGTTCTGTCATCATTGATACGAGATTATCACGATACCTATTTCGTTTCCACATTGCCCCGCCTTTTTTGTCAATGGCGTGCAAAGCTACATTCCAGTCACCGCCAATAACAAGATTCGCAGTTCGGTATTGGACATCAAGTATTGATTTAAACAGTGCAGAAACTCCATCTGTTGCTGCAGTTCATTTGGGGCGTATAGATTACATACAGAAAAATTACCAGCTGCGGAGGCTATATCCAACGAAATAGTGAATAGTTGTTTTAGTATATACTAAAACAGTGAGATAATACAGAACAAAAACATGATTTTAACTCATTTATTCCTGCAAAGATTACAACATTTTCTGGCTCAAATTCCGCGCGAATTGCTCAGAGGTGAACAGCGAAAGATGTCCTTGAGTTTGAGTAGCCAATCAGCGCGCGCGTTCAACGCTATCCACTGTTTTAGTGTATACTAATTTCAGTTATCAAGAGGGGTGCGGCAGGGCTGTTGTCCCCTTACTTATTCATTCTCGCGGTTGAGCTTCTGGCTTGTAAATTTAGCCAAGACAAGTAATTACACGGCACTCTTTAGCAAAGAATTCAAATAGGCCAATTCGCTGACGACACCACTCTTACATCATATCGCTGAACTTAAATCCACTTACAATCCCAAAGAAAGGGACAAAGAATTGGTTATATTCAGTAACAAACAAATTCGCATAAATGGTGGAACAATTTTTTATGGGAGTTGGTTTAATAGGAATGTTACTCTTATTCAAGATCTTCTGAGAGCGGATGAGAAGTTCCTCTCTCACGAAGAGTTCGTTCAAAAATATGATTTACACTACAATTTCTTAACTCACATGCAGGTTGTATCGGCAATCCCACAGTCCCTTATTGATGGGCAAGAAAAAAACTAATAGATAAATCCACCTTTTTTCAGCGAGTGAGTTCCAACTTACTACTGATATCAGTATGAAAAAATAGGGATTATTACTGGCTTCTGATAAAAAATCGGCGGTACAAACACACATTGAAGGGGATTGAAAAATGGCAGAGAGATTCAGTACACCCACGCGCTATCACGATTGATTCTTTCTTCAGCAGTGTAAAGTATATGTCAAGTGATAGCAAACTAAGAGAATTTTATTTCAAGCTCCTGCACCGGATAGTTGTTACAAAAAGAGAACTACATTTGTTTGGTCTCGTAAATGACATGCTTTGCATCTAGTGTAGGGAGAATGATTCCATTGTCCATACCTTTTGCAACTGTCACTGGTCTAAAGAGTTTTACTTGGAAGTTATTAAATGGTTTAATGCAGAAAATTTTGCCTCTCTCTCTCTATCTCCAACTGAAATTCTCTTCGGCAAAGCCTCCTTCAAGACCGATCCAATAATACGGGAATTAAATTATACCCTCCTCTTTGCGAAATAGTACCTGTACACGCAAAAATTAGCACAAAATAAGACATCTTTAGAAGACTTTAAGGCGAAGTTCTATTCTAGATTTCACCCTGAAAAGCCAATTAGGTAACATTTAGTTAATTTATAAAAATAAGTTACATGTAAAATATTGTAACCAACAAGAGATCGTACAGCCAAGATGCCAGTTCAGTGTAGCTTGAGTCCCTTAGTACCTGATAGTTGGTAATTGTCTGTTTTGTGTTCTTTATTGTATGTGTGTCAATAAAGCTCACAACGACGAAAAAAAAAATAAAAAACAAAAAAAAAGTCAGAAATGAACTTTTGCAACGAACATGGTAATTAGCCATGTGTTTGTGATGTCACTGAAGTTACATCTTGTTGGCTGGGCATACTACCTATTGGTTTCTGACCACCCAGAATACCTGGAATTGTTGACTTTTTTCTTGCATTCTTTTTTCTATCTCGTTCCTTTAGTTTACCAAAGAAGATCGGATAGAACTGTTTTAAATTCTCTTTTATTCTTTTGCTCGCCGGCATGGTCACCGTGGGTAGTCTGCTCTCGTTAGCTTAGAATTTCTTTTCTCTTGACAATTAAATCTTATCCAATCCGTGCTCAATTTCGGCGATCAACATTATGTAGACGAAATGAAAGCAACAAGATAATATGACAAGGTAATTCTTAGGTCAGGTTGTTGAAAATTGAAGAAATGAAAATGCTGAAGTTTAATGTTAACTTACAAATACGTCATGACAACCGTTAGGTAGAAGTCTCTATCCTTCACCCTTTACCCTTTACCCTTTACCCTTTACCCTTTACCCTTTACCCTTGGAAAAGAGCTGCCGCTTTTCCCTATAGCCAAGAACCCAACAATAGTTCGCGCAGCACAGCTTGCCGGTTTAGAACTGCTCAAACAACCAGATCGAAGGAAGAGATTTATCGTGGCTAATTAAATGTTTGGTGGCATCTATCGACACTTCAAGCAATCGTTAAGTCAGAGTATTTGTCATACTCCAGTTAGTCGAGAAGGAAGAATAAGCATGATACGGTGAGAGCACCATCTTGTCATGCAGTTTCGAACAGCTATCCACCGCTATCTCAGCATAAAGAACACGTTTAATTTAAGTAATCCGATGTCTTTTACCTGGTCATGAGTGTCGCAAGCGAAGTTAGATAAACGCTGAACTATCAAACTCAAAATACCAGTAATTTATCAACACTACATGGGAATTTCGCTTCGAGAAACGCTCTCGAATGCATGGACCCCAAATGCGTTTGCGAGTCGCGCGCTGATTGGTTGAAATTTGACGATCTGTCAAACAGAGATCAGCTGGTGGTTGCTGTGTTGGAGTTTCAGTGTGAAACATTTAACCCTTTCAGCCCCGATAGTGCCAAATGGCACTTATAGATTTTACTCTGTCTAACGCCAGACGATTTTACTCGTCAATGGGGAACCACTCGGGGCTTAAAGGGTTAAGCTAACAGCGTGAAAAAACTATGTCCCCGTTTAACCCTTTCAGCCCCGATAGTGCCAAATGGCACTTATAGATTTTACTCTGTCTAACACCAGACGATTTTACTCGTCAATGGGGAACCCCTCGGGGCTTAAAGGGTTAATGTCGTTCGCCGATTCAGAAACTCAAGCCTATGTTTTGAGTGAGTGGCAAATGACGCAAATACAATGGCAATTTTGGAAATGTTATGAATAAGATATTAACTCTAATCTTGCCTGTTGATAACATGATGAAATCGTCAGTACAGAACTCCCAGCAGTGGGTTCTTGGAAATGCCCAAATTTTCTCAGTTTTTTAGCTTTTTTTTGTAGGAGCATGCATCATTTGCAGATGTCCATCCTCGCATTATTTACAACACTGTTAATACATGTATTTCGAAACTTTGCGGCTGGATACCGGTGTAGCTGGTAATAGGAGGGCTAAATTTCACTTACAAGAATGATTTTTCACAAGCTATTTTTCTCTCTTGCAACGCTAGTGTTTCACTCTCCGTTTCCACTGGTTTCACTTTAATGTCACCCTGCATCTGGTAGGTTCACGTTTAACTTAGTTCCGTTATAGAGGGACAATGTGAGATTTGTATTCAGAAAAACGGCACTTTTGCTCAGATGTGAATTCACGGCTCGACTTCTAATGTTAATGAAACAAAGAATTATACATTAAAATGGCGGTCCATTATTGAATCAAGCATACGGTAGCAGCGACTATCATCCCACTGAACTCAAAGCTGGGAAACTGGGCTTTTCAGTGTGCGCTATGGTAAAGAGAACGGTATTCCAGTACACTGTGGGGTGTAAAAAAGGAAGGAGAAAATATGAGAATTGAAGAGCCAATGGCGTCCTACCTGCGTCGAGTACTCTGCCGGCATCCAAAGTTATGAGATCGGCTTCATTGTTTTTTATCTTATCGACACAATCATCAGCGGATGTTCCAACAACGCACAGAGTGGTCACCTCCATACTTGCATTTTGTGCGGTTTCGTTGACGTATTTTACGAAGTCATCGCATTTGGCCTTTTCTGAAGTCGATTTGACACACCATTTGAAGCTTATTGGAGCTAAAAAAATCAGGAAAATTATAATTTTGAAAAAAAATTCATATGCTCAAAGCACGATAAACGTTTTAATGTGGGATATCTCGATCGGTTCAACCGAACTTCAACATCCAGACAAAATTAAGGTTAAGAAGGGTTATATAATGTTCATTATGGTCTCCAAGGGAATAAATTTAAAGTGTATGTGGCTCCAATAGCCTTTTGCAACAAGCGATCACATGGTACAAATCCGCCATGCTGGAAGGCAAGCTTATTATTATTCCCCCACTGGGACATTAAAACAAAGAGACCTGAACCAGTCAAGCTTGAATTGCCTTTGTTTTATGTCCCAGTGGGGAATGACAATGAGCTTGCCCTCCAGCATGGCGGATTTTGTACTATGTGATCTTTTGTTGCAAAAGGCCTATTACATGATTCCAGAGTGGGAAAACGAGATTTTTAGTCACGGTTTGGATTTTCAAGGCAAGAGAGGGACCTCACAAGATCTTCTTGAAATCTTCTTCTCACGAGTCGCATTGCATCATGGGTGTTTTAACGAAACCACACCAATGTCAACACCTCCAGTTAAGAAGTATGAGTGAATTTATGCGGGTCCAATTATTACTCAGAGTTTCAAAAAAATATCTACTGTCATTTTAGCCTTGTTCAACTGGGATATCGCAAATAATCGTGGAAAGGTTAATAAAAAGGCACTATTCAGAGAAACTTTCTTGTTAAATGATGCATCCCTACTAGGTAGTTTTTTTGGGAATGCGCAATTTGCGCCTACTACTAACTATGCTTTGGGGGAAAAGATATAAAACACGGTGAAATGAAAGCAATAGAGAGTCTTAGCACCGGCGACGACAACGACTATTGGGAA
>NC_090892.1:58693872-58716372 GCF_036669925.1 Montipora capricornis | reverse complement strand
GTTTTATCAACAGAGTTGATAATGTAAATTGGCCACCGTACAGAGATTCTAAAAGCTGACGTTTCGAGCGTTAGACCTTCGTCCACTAAGGTGCGGGATTGCAGAATATTAGAATATCACAAATGATTTGATATTTCGCTATTTTGATATTATCTTGCTATTTTGATATATCTCGTTCTTTAATCCTTGAGACACTTGACCCTAGCAAAGACATGAGATTTTGATAGCTTTCTTGATATTTTGTTAATATCATGACATTTTGATAATATCATGATATATCAAAATATCAATTCTCAATACATATGACTTGGCCCTAGCAAGACTTGAGATTTTGATAGCCTTCCTTGATATTTTGATAATATCATGATATATCAAAATATCAAACTCAGTACATATCACTTGACCCTACCAAAGACTTCATATTTTGATAACCTTCTTGACATTTTGACAATATCATGATATCGTGATAATATCCGTGATAATATTTCTCCGGGTACTCCGGTTTCCCCTCTCCTCGAAAACCAACATTTGACTTTGTGTTAATTGTTTATTTCAGCTTATAGCGTCCCCACTTAAATAACGTTCCTTTCCTTATCCTGGGCTCTTCCGAAAAGGGCTTTGCTTGAAAAAACTTCAAATGATATGTAATATCGTCTGATCGTCTCGGTAAGTAAAGCAATTAAGCATGAACGATGAAAGCGAATGATTCGCTGAAAAAGATAAGTTACCGTATTGTGCATGACTATGATCCAAAACGAATTGACAAATAAAATATTGCTTCCTTTGCTTTCCCGGTATAGACTGAGCGAGCAGCTAATTTGTCAGCCACTTGACTCTCGATGTTGTCCCTGCAGCTGAGTTGTCAGACACTTGACTCTCGATGTTGTCCCTGAAGTTCGTTTTGAAATCCGTATATTCGAGGGGGTCTCCGTTAAACTTCATCAACTCCACTTTCAGTAACGACCGAATTTGTTTGATAGGCCAGTTTCGTGTTCTAACGGTTGGATTGGATCGACCCTGAAATGGAAACTAATGCAGGGAAATATTTTCACATGCAAATTATTTTCCCCGTATTAGCCTGCATTTTATGCTAGATCCAGTCTAACCGTGAGAATACGAAACTGGCTTATTGCCTGCGCTATGGTCGTCCAAGCATCAAATGCTGCGACTGGAGGCTACTCTGACCTTCAAGTGGCTGGAACGGGTGGTTCACCATCTGAACTGCTGTGGCCTGTTGCAGGGCTATCACTGGAGAAAACTCCCCAGCGGCTACATTTAAGCCTATAGTTTGCGACTTCTGAGGTTGAGCAGGGGTTCTCGGTGTAGACTCACTTCTTACTGGCGACAAGGCAGCGAGGGTGTACAGAGCATCTGAAGCGGTAGCGTAAATGTAGGTCGTTAACAGCGGAGAAAATGAAACTTACGTCCCATCTTGAAGCGTGGGACGATACTATTGGACTAAATTTCTCAGTGCTCGCTTTGATGCCTACCATTGAAACTACATGGGGTGTTGAAGAAAGGGTGATAACTGGTTCTAATTTAACACACTTCTGACCTGTTGTTACTGCTGACTGGGACTGGGCAAGACGTTGTTTCGTTGATGACGATTTGTCATTACCTTTTGGTTCAAGGTGCGAAAGGCATCGCTTGCGGCAGGAGGTGCTAAGGTCTCATCATGAATAGGATTCTGTGCATAGTACTTCTTCAAATAATCATTCATTCCGTTGTTCATTTCTTCATCGCAGTGGTCAGAGCACTCGCCTCCCACCAATGTGGCGCGGGTTCGATTCCTCGACTCCGCGTCATATGTGGGTTGAGTATGTTAGTTCTCTACTCTGCAAAGAGAGGTTTTCTCCGGGTACTCCGGTTTCCCCTCTCCTAAAAAACCAACATTTGACTTGATTTGTGTTGATTGTCAATTTCAGTTTACAGTGTCCCCAAATACTGCTCCAGCGCTAGTACGACTAGACACTTGAATAAGGTTCCTTTCCTAATCCTGTTAACGACCTATATTTACGCTACTGCTTCAGATGCTCTGTACACCCTAAAGGGCTTGTCACCAGTAAGAAGTGAGTCTACATCGAGAACCCCTGTGCAATCTCAGAGTTCGCAAACTATAGACGTGAATGTTGCCGCTCCGGAGTTTTCTCCAGTGATAGCCCCTCAACAGGCCACATCAGTTGAGATGGTGAACCACCCGCTCCAGCCACTCGAAGGTCAGAGTAGCCTCCAGTCGAAGCAATTTGATGCTTGGACGACCATAGCTCAGGCAATTAAACAATGCGTTAACTTACCGGTGGGGCAAAAGTACACGGAAGTATGCAGAACCCTCCAGGAGAACTTTGGCCAGCCTCATATGATTATAGAAGCCCATATGAAAAGGTTAAAGGTAATTCAAGCGAGGAAAGCAGACGCCCCATCCCGCATGGAATTTGTGAGGAAATTGGAAGACACCAGGAGGGTCCTAGCAAGTAGGGCGGTAACTACGCGAGTTGCCTGGACAATGAGGTTGTATTAGTCATGCAAATGAGACAGTTATCGGAGGAAGGTCTGAAGAAAAAGTTGGTAGACAGAGCGGGAGATCTTATCGTGCACGAAGGCCGAGCTGAGTATGCAGATTTTGTCGAGTTTGTCCGGAGAGTAGCGGGACGTATCAACAACAGGTAAGGACAAAAGCTGAGGTCATCCTTCGCCAGCGAAAGAGACAAGAGAGAATATAGTTAAGGACACCAGAAAGTCAGAACACCAGCCTACAGTTACGTCGCTTGCCACTGCAAGTGATCGAACCCGACAAAGTATGAAAACATTACCTAGAGCGTCACAGAAATGCGCCCACTGTTCTGGACCACATGGTGTATGGAGATGCCGGGCCTTCAGAGGCGCCCCGTTGAGTGAACGCCTCAGAACTGTTCGACAGCATAAGCTCTGAAGAATATACCTTGACGACGAACATATCGCTGGGCAGTGTAGCAGAGGTTTCACCTGCAGGATGTCTGGATGTGGGAAAGATCACCACTATCTGATAAACTCTTCAGGAGAGAACGTTGTGGAGAACTGACTCCGGCATAACAGTCGACTGCTAACCTTAAAGAGGAAAGATTCGATCACGAAGTTAGGTTGGACGTAGGGTCACTTGACGGGGATGCCAAGTTTCAGCTTACCAATGTTTTGACTACAGACAGTCTAACATTTACACGACGGCACGAAGCCACCAACGAACACTTGAGGAGATGATCCCACCTTTTCGATGTCAAAGTACCGAAGACTGGGGACAAGAACGCAACCACCCTGATCCTGGTCCAAACATCAGTGATAAGAAGTTAGACAAGAGAGAAGGGAAACATGGTGAACGCATGGCAGTGAAAACACCCCTAGGATGGACCGTCTATGGCCCCACCGCGGAACCTGCAGGAGATCGTGTTCACGTGAACTTTACCCGTACAGATCAAGAAAGATTGAATATCCAGTTAGAACGCATGTACGACGAAGAGTTCAATGAAGCTTCTGTATATAAGTAAGTAAGTAAGTAATAACTTTATTTTTTGAAAAAAATGAACTTTTTAAACCAAAAACAAAATTAAACCACAACATACACACTCAGTCGCTTAATCGTCCAACAAGATATATCTATGAAATAAAATTATGTGGAATGAAGTGGAATGATGTGGTTTTAGATAAGATGGATAGGTGACTCCCCAAACATGGACTCCATAAATCAAAAAGGGTAGGTTAATGAATGAGTAGTAAAGCATAACAAGAACGTCAGAATTAACAAGGTATCTAACTCTAGATATAAAACCAACAGTTTTACATAGAATATTGAGTGGTTTACAGTGTCAAATACCTTTCTCAAATCAAGAAAAATACAACAACCAAATTTTCTCTGATCAATAGAGTCACGTATTGATTCAGCAATAATGATAAGAGAATGAGCAGTAGAATGATTTTCTCTGAATCGAAAATGTGTATAGTAGGATAGAATACGTTGTGTTTCTGTAAGAATTTATTCGTTTGTACATAGCCTTTTCGAATACTCTTTTGCTAAAGACAGACAAGATTGAAATTGGTCTATATTTACCTTTACCATGCCTACAATGGGCTACAGTGGGCTGAAGTTGTGACACTCAAGTCGCCTCACAGGAGTTGAAAACGACCACACACGCGAGTAAGTCCGTACATATTTTTTTTATTGAGACATACAGTAGCCACATGTCAAACAGTACTTGAAACAAAAGCAATAACAGCTGATCGTACGATGTATTCGATTTAGCATGGTCTATATAATACTAAGGCATTCATGCATGAGAAGACACAGCATTGAAAATCATTGTAAGTTACTCGTAAAGAAAGGTTAAATGCCGTGTTTGTCTCCTGGTTTGATTGAGAAGCTGTGTAAATATTACATCATTCATATCATCCTTCAAGCTTAAATACAATTCTTGAGTTGAGTGTATAAGCATATTTTATAAATTAGAATATTTTGCTTAGCTCTTATTAACCGAGCAGGAGGTCTGTATGGGAGAATCTTGACCGAGGTCGTGGGTACAGACCGAACGCAGTGATGTCTACACACGACCGAGGACAAGATTCTCCCATACAGACTGACTAAGCTCGGTTAATAAGATGTTTATTATATGGCAAACAAGAACAATTTAATTCGTTTAATGTAACTGGTTTGTAGTAACCGACATTTTGCTTGCGAACGGCGATGAGTGGCGATGAGCTGAACTTAATTCTGTCAAAGTTTGCTCGTCATCCTCTCTTTTGTCATCATGCTGTTTGGCACTTCCATAAATAAATATTCGTAGAAGAAAATACTCAATATTTTTGCATTTTAATTTGCATCTTTTAACGGTCTAGATGCCGGTCTGGATGGAAAAATCTAGACCGCGGTCAATATCGATTTTAGCCAATCAAATTCGTGAATTTTGTAGTTCCCAGTCCTCGTGAGACAGAGCCATATAATAAAACGTAAATACTGAATGTTCTCCTCTTTTTTCATTTTAAGTAATGAAACTTTCTTTCGAACTATCGTGTTTTATTTTAAGTGTAATGCTTCTGTGTAGTTGTATTGTTTTTTCAAGTTGAAGTTCCTGTTATTTCCAGAGATGTTCTCCTATTTGTTCAACACAAGAACTTCACCATTCTTCCTTTTGTAAGTTTTACGTAATGCTAATTTATCTTCTTTTGAAATTCGTTCTGTACACTACACTGTACATGCAAAATAACTGGTCTTTAGTCACAGAAATGTTACAAATGTAAGAGAACATAAGTTGTGTTGTAATGACAGTTCTTGTTTAATTTTTGCCAGAAGTGCTTAGCTTCTCTTCCTGATATTTCAGACCTAGCAACTATGGCACCATGAGGGAAATGTAAGAGACCGTCAGGACAGACAGTTTTCCATCTCGAGCAACAAACCCGATGGTCATGTGGAACTGCCTTCAGGGATAAAATAGGATGCAATGTAGCATCACAGTGAACATGCTAAACTATTACCAGATTTCTGGATTTCAAGATACTGAAATGTGCATATGCACTGTTCTCTGTATTATGCTCCACAATTCTTAAATTTGTGTAACCTTCTCATTCCCAAAAGTGATTAAGATTAAATACCTACGGAGCTGCACAAGGCAGCAGATTGTATAGAAAACAAAGGAATTATTACTATTATTTTCAAGATTATTATTATTATTCTTTTGATGTTGTTGTTGTTAAAGGGAAACTGTCACGAGAAACTTGAAAACTTGAAAAGTGTTAGGTTAACTTTTTTCAAGTTGAATCGACAAATTCAAAATGGTGTCCACTGAAAAGGCCGTACGTGACTCACGCGTGAATCCATGATGGCGACTAGAATTTTCCGTGGGCTGGAGAGAAAACAAACTCGAGCATGCGCAGCTCATGACAGTGCCCCTTTAATATGTTATTGTTATTGTTATTGTTATTGTTATTGTTATTGTTATTGTTATTGTTATTGTTATTGTTATTGTTGTATGTCTCTTAATTTAGGCTCACTAAAGGTATGATTAGGGCTCAAAGAAGGAAATAAATAATATATTATTATTCATACAACACCTGAACTATTTCATTTACTTCTGTATATCGTTTGTCCTCAGTTGTTGGTATTGCGCAGCAAGAGGACTAAGAAATGACTTCATGTTTATGCACACCTGACAGATGCTATTACGTGAAGGAGGGGAACTGTTCTTTGTTTTTGGAGGTATCTTCTGTCTTGTGACAGTCTGGAGTCTTCCCGAAGTATTGTTTTAAAGACAGCATAAAACAATTCAGGTACTTGAAGCTCTGTAAACTTCCTCATGGTAGTCGCTTCCTACAAGGGCAAACCACTGTTTTTATTATAATGACTACCGACTGCCATCTGAAATCTTTCAGTTAATTCTTCAATTGAAGGCCCTAAAATAATGATGATGATAATAATAATAATAATAATAATAATAGTAAGAAGAAGAAGAAGAAGAATTGGCAGTGCTAATCACCCTTTACTTGCAGCCTTGAGGACTGAATTACGAAGGGCGCAGCTCACGATATGGGACTGAAAGCATACAAGGGCGCCTCTGGCTGCCGCTATACAGTCCATAAAAAACAGTTCCAGTTTTACACTCTGATTTTTGCTAGAAGTAGTTGGTAGTAAATAAACAAGAGGGCAAAATACCTGTTTTCCTTCTCTTTTTTCTCTTTTCCTTTCTGGATATCTAACATGGCTTGGTTTGATTTAATCTGGCCACTAACATAATTATTACTGGCTAAATTGATTCGGAAAAAATGAAATATGTAAGGGAATTAAGTTTGCAAGAGCCTTGAAAAATTAAAGCGATTTAATCGTTCTTATGATTTACTTTTGATTAAACATGTGAATGTAATGTAAGCAAATAATATCGACTGGATATCAAAAGTTAGAAAGAAATATATACACAACTAGACTTGCCTCTTTGTTGGTCAGTATTTTCATGACACTGTTCCTCTTTTCGTGGGCCCTACGCATCCAATAAGTGACATTTTCTTCGTTACTTATATGATTTATTTGTTTTTGTTTTAATCCGTGAAATGTCAGAGTTAAAAAGTATTCTACCTTCTGTTTGTCAGAGTCCTTTCTTTTCCGTGGAATGTATTTAACGTGATCCATAAACCTTTTGTCGGCATCAAGTTTGCATTTACAACAGTTTGTACCAGGTCTGTAATCTGGTAATTTTTTTCCAACCTTTTCGAAGACCTGGTAAAACCGTTCAGGGATAGGTATGAAGAACACGAACATGGTTTATTGTCTCGATGGATTTCATTACTGTGCCGCAAACAAATCTATGATCCCGACGGAATCCCTCCAATCCTTTGCCAATGTTTTGTCAGATCGTCTGAGCCAAGCCGAATGACTGCAATTTTCTTTTTCTTCACGAGTTTTCCCTTCGTTTACACACCGCTTACCGCCAGCTTCCGGTGTCACGCGTCGCATGATTAATAATAACAAATACAAATATACTAGGCTGTCAGCTCGCAGCATGACGCCTTTTCTTTTTTCCTTTTACAGATTTCTATGAACGTTTCAATTTTATTTCGTAAATTTTGCTTTACACCCGTTGTTTCCAATGTTTTCCTTTAAGATTTTGCGCAGGAAATTGGCGCGCGGCTGGCAAAAAAATTATCCGGTGTGGCACCGGGTTGGTGTTAGCGTGTGTCACCTTGCTTTTATCGTTGTCTAAACTTGAGCCCGAAATATGGTTACTTGATACTGGTCACATTGGCATACATGGAGGGGAGCACGGACGTACGTACGTACGTACGGACGGACGGACGGACGATTGATGACGCCATGGCTAAAAAACCAAAATTTCTCGCATCGATGGGTTACCATATTTTCTTAACTATGCTGCAACCATGGACAAATTGTGTTGGAAAGTGCGCAAAAAAATGAAATCATAACCGTAATGCCTACAGAATAAGCGTCCGTACCCCCATTCCCCCTTTCAATGTTGGAAAATGGTAAAATGCAGACTTTTGTTAGACAAAAGTGTTTTGTCAACATTGCACCGGGGTGAAGAGGGGCGAAATGCATATACAATAAAGTTTTCAAACCCTTGTGACCAAGGTTGAGGGTTTCGTGTGTTTTATCAACTTCTTCAATTTAATACAATCAGTATTAGACGTTTGATGTTGTTCTTTATCAGCGCATTTTAAATAAATGAATGAACTGCTAGGCCTTGAGCTGCTTTAATTAGAAATACTTGAATCCAAGCTTTCGCCGATCTACGGCATTATTCGGGGAAGTATTAAGAAAATACAGTATTAACAGTTCAGCTGTTTAAGAGTAGCGATGAAGGTGGCAATGTAGATGATGAATAGTAAAACACTTGTGAAAGGCTAATGTATTGAATCGTTTCTGTCCAGACAAGAATGTGTTAAGCATGGCTGGCCACCTTTATTTGAAAACACTCAGCTAAACATTCTTTGCTTGGACATGGTCCGCTTTTTAGTGAAACTTCGCCAGAAAAATTGCAGCTGCCTAGGCGCAATCCCCAACGTACACTGCGGCCTAGAAATTCTCTCTTAATGGCGATATCCTACCAAATGACTAAAATTTTCTTATTATATGAATCATAACACTAGATCGTGTGAGTCAAACGATCGCTACATAAAGTGTTAGAGACTGTCCATCCAAGCAAATTCCTTTTTTTAGAATCGGAGCAAAAATATGGAACACAACTCCTTTATTCTTAGGAAATCTCTCAAAAGATGTATTTAAAAGGAAAATTAAACAAAAAATCATAAATATTCTAAATGATTAGGACTCCTACATTCAACTACTTTGTATAGCATGAATACACTTTTATAAGAATTAAACAACGTTTTTACGTTATAAAGTAAATAACTAATCAAATAAATAAATCGACGACTTGTAACTTACTTATCCAAAGCATACCGACCTAGATTAGCCTTTGCTACCTGACGGTCTGCTTAAAGTGTAAACAAAAAATAGGTATCTGTAAAAGACTTACAAAACAAAGCAAGAAAAACAACAAGAACAATTAAATGAACTGCGAACATCATCTATCCAAACAACATTATGAAGGCTCAAATTGTACATGGCATGCCGACAAGATGCT
Organism: Montipora capricornis; assembly: GCF_036669925.1. Lineage (NCBI taxonomy): Eukaryota > Metazoa > Cnidaria > Anthozoa > Scleractinia > Acroporidae > Montipora > Montipora capricornis. The sequence continues at coordinate 58,707,259 of NC_090892.1, read as the reverse complement.
CCGACCATCAAGAACAAGCGTTTTAACGGACAAATATTTACCAAAAGTCATCACCAGGGGTCAAGGCAAGGTGACCAGAATTGCCAGGATGTAAATCATCGCACAACTGATTTGAGCCATCAAGTACCCAGTGATAAGTACCAAAGGCAAAGACGGGGTAGATGTTTAACCCCTGTCTTCAATTCCATTGTGCCCCCATTTGCCCACTTCATACCGCAGACCTTCTAATCCCCATTTGTTACAAGGTTGCGCCAGCTTGGTTGGACATCCGTCTGACCAACGAAATTGACTTCAGCTTCGCCAGAGCTATTAGCGGCAGTTGACACGTGAAACGTCCGTTCCTTTTGTTTCCTGCATTGGAATCGCAGTTGAGGCAGTGTTTACACGAACACGGTTTCATTTGTAACCGCATCGTTTTCGATACCGTTACACCTTCTGTTTACACGACACCGATCGAGACTGTTGCCGAAACCGTGTCAATTTGAAACCACTGCCAAAAGTGGAGCTTTTTTAACTGAAACGATGCGGTTTCCTCTGTCTTTTTAACAGCGAAACCGCGTCGATTTCGATACGGTTACTATTTTGGCGCGAAATTTGCATTTTTCAATGCACAATGGTGAATTTACCACGTAGTGCAGCGCTCGCTTATACCATCACGACTTGGATTTTCTGGCGAAAAAGGTTCCGTGTAAACACTTCCAAACTGCATCGATTTTAACGCCATTTCGAAGTCATGAAACCGTGTCGATATGCAAACGCGTTCGTGTAAACGCTGCCTGAATGAATGGCAAAATCGCCCGTAACTGAGCCATGGTTCAGCTGAAACCTGTGAATACACGGACGATCGAACGTCGCCGCTTACTTAAGACATTATATGACTCCTGGGTTCAAACAATTTTAAGGCTCCCATTAGTAAGAATATGCCTTTCAACGGACAAAGATTTTCCAGAAGTCACCAGTGGTTAAGGAACTGGTAGATGGCTTATCATCACATAACCGAAGAGAATCCCTAAGTAGCCAATGATAAGTACCAAACGTAAAGATGGGGTAGTCGTATAACCTGTCTTCAATTCGATTGTGCCCTCATTTGCCAACTTTATACAGCCTACCCTCTTTTCCCCATTCGTTACAAAGTTGCGCCAACTTGGAGTTGTCGTCTTCCATTCTGACAAACGAATGGCAGGCGCTTGGTTGGACATCCGTCTGACCAACGAAATACTTGACTACAGCCTCGCCAGAGCTATTAGCGGCAGTTGACACGTGGAACGTCCGTCCTTTTTGCTTCCTGCAGTGGAATCGCAGTTGAGTGAATGGCAAAATCGCCCGTAACTGAGCCATGGCTGTTTTACTGAGGACCATCTGACCGCTTGCGATGCCACGATAGGAGTTATTTGATGGCACTTTAAATAGAGGACTTGTTGTCTGTGACACAATGTTGGAGATAAGTAACCAGCCTCCTGGAGGTAATCAACAGCAAACAGTTCAAGGTCAGAGACAAAATAAAAACAGACAGTTCATGCCCAACTAGGGCATTTTTTGTAGTGATGAATAGTAACAAGGTAATAAATAGAGATAATTAATAGTAGTAAATTGTTAAGTGTTAGCATTGTCAGTTTTAGGAAATTCCTTCAGATTCGTGTAAATAATTATGCAATATGACAAATTGTGTCATGGGTTCATGATCTCTCATTTTTGTGACTTCCAAAGGGCCGTTAAATGAGTATCTTAATCTCACCTCCATAGGTGGTCATGTCGCAGGAGACTTTTAAGGGGTTTCCACTCTTCTCTGGGTCAATCCAGTAATACCCGTCTCCTTCAGAATCGCCAGCGTCTAGTATGTCCGTACACGAAAAGGCGGGATGATTGGAATTAGCTCCTCGTTTCGCTGAAATAAAGTTAGTTCAGTAAAAGTGTGCTTAACTTCACAAACTCGTAAGAAAAATGATGCAATAACGGCTAGTGACAATTTAATGATCCAGTGACCGCTGCTTATAACGGGTGAGATAATTTCTAATTGGCCCTTCGACGTACGGGTTGGGTCCACTCGTGGTTGCACTTACATTTTTGGTGAATTGCCAGGATGTAAATCATCGCACAACTGATTTGAGCCATCAAGTACCCAGTGATAAGTACCAAAGGCAAAGACGGGGTAGATGTTTAACCCCTGTCTTCAATTCCATTGTGCCCCCATTTGCCCACTTCATACCGCAGACCTTCTAATCCCCATTTGTTACAAGGTTGCGCCAGCTTGGTTGGACATCCGTCTGACCAACGAAATTGACTTCAGCTTCGCCAGAGCTATTAGCGGCAGTTGACACGTGAAACGTCCGTTCCTTTTGTTTCCTGCATTGGAATCGCAGTTGAGGCAGTTACTGGAAAAAAACAATTACAATAAGTCATGAAAACTGCGTTTTAATAAAACGTGATTGTATTTTTAAAGTGCAGGTTATAAATGAAATGGAGAAGTGATCCTAGCACTTATCTACTTAACTCATAGACACCAGAGAAAGTCGAGTGGCATCAGCGAGATTCTCTCCCGTGACCTGACTGCGATGCCCTTAGGTAAAGCGACAGTTCGAGCTTTGTGTTTTTAAGTTATCAGCGATAAGTGCAGGTTAGCTGGAAGAGCGAGCAGGGCAGACTGAGGCAGTGAGAAGATGAAGGTCTAAACAGCTTTGAACATGCGAAAATTATCAAGAAAAACGTTGCGTCAAATTTCGCATTCTTTCTCCGTAAGTCAAGGCGGAAATTACACACAAAAACGCTTAGTTAATAACATTTCCGAGAAAAAAGGAGAGTAGGCAACAACCATGTTGGCATAAACTCCGCTTACAACGGCTAATTTTTCGAGGTGACGTTCTTGTTTCTTTCCTTATGCGATATAAGGCGAGATTGCTGTCATAATTTTGTTAGCGAACGGGACTTTGGGCGTGATGCCCAACGAGTTTGCTAAGCAGAAAGGTCTCTGATGAGTCCCTTGGTCGGGATGAAACGAGCTTCGTAAAACTAAGCTCGAGCAATGTATTTTCGCAATTAACGGTCAACTTTATTGTTGACTTTCTTGTATTTTACGAATTCAGACAAGCCATTTATGAATCATCAGCTATATATTATAAACTAAGAAAGTATTTCTGATTTTTTTTTTTTAATGACTTTTACGGTTGACGTTTACCTACCGGTTTGCATATGAAAAAGACTTCCGCAAGAGCTATCCGTAGAAACTTCCCACAGGAGGTTGAGAGCTGCTAAGACCGCCCACGTGAACCAGAAAAAAACAGTTTTCATCGCTACAATCTTTTTCAACTGATCGAGCAAGTTTCCATGGCCACTTCCATCGAAGGATACTCCCTCTTTATGGCTTAAACCTTTATAGTGGTTTCTTTCATATTGGTAAATAAGCTATTTAATTAAATATGTACATTATATTAATTAATTTTAAGCTTTAATTGCTGGCAATGATCCATCAAGCTTTTTTTGAACTCTTCATTCAACAAGACAAGGGTTGACATCTCATAACACACATTGTAGTCACGCATAACACAAAATTTGCAATAACTCCGCAAAAAAAAAAATCTTTTCAAATCATTTATTTTTTAGAACAAAGTAAATATAATGATCTATCTTATGACGCCAGCTGTATGCAGGACATGGGCACTCAAGAAATTCCCCTAAAATAAATGAAACAAATGAAAGAAAAGCAAACGTACAATAAGTTAAATTAAAGACTATCAATTAAATTATGTCTTGTAAGGTGAACTTTTCATTCGGGCTTTTTGTTTTAATGTTAAATTTAACGCATGTTATTTATTTATTTATTCATGCATTTGATGATTTGCTTAAGGCAGGTGATAATAGTCCCATGTATGCTATCATATCAACCACACCCAACCTGTTTTTTTTAGTATTTTTATTTATTTTATTATTATTTTTTTTTATCACAATAACGTCTAATACTAATTTACGGGCTGAGGCTGAAGGTTCTCAATTTATTTGCGCTTTGAGCCTGAAAATGTTCTTACCGTGTTCTCAGTTGAAGTTGTGTGTTATGATAAGTTCGACTACAAACTGCCAGAGATATTCTTCACTGCGTGTAATGCTCTCAGATCTTTCAAGTGCGTTCGACAGTCTCTCTTGAAACAAAGGAAAAGGGTAGCGAAAGAAACGTAGACGAACAAATTTTGAGGATGTGTGCACCAGTACGCCAAAATCGCCCAGTAATCTAACCTGGCCCCCCGGAAGCGCCCCCCGCCCGACGGGCGTACCTGAACAGTAGGGGAGTGCAAGGACGTGGTAGGTTGCCCCAAGTCAGGTAAGTTCTTTCTTTATATCTGAGGCAAACAGACAGCCCACCGTAGGGTAGTTGCAATGGCTCTGGAACATAATATCTAATCCTACACCGTGCGAGGGGGTGGGTACGTCCGGACGGAGGGTGCAACCAGCACGGCAACTTCGCCGGGGTATCGAGCCTCGCCTCCACAAATATTAAGACAAACAAACACAGAACAGACACAAAATACACAAAACGTTTACTCGGGGAGGAAGGTCAGAAGGTCATGAACCACGGGATAGGAGAGTCAAGCTGGTCGGAGTAGTGCAAAGCACGAACCACCTCCTACCTGACAAAAACCTTTCCAAAAATCTTTATAGGTGAGGAATGAACTGAGCGTATTATGCTCACAAGCCTCGAAATCCATGTGTAAAACGACAAGACTCCCATCTGAAGACGAAGAGAATGGCGAAGGCATGGAGAACCGACTAGTGAGGAGTCGTTCGCATACACGTAGGTTTGCGCCGCCGGCGAGAGCCCGGACACTCATCATCCGAACCTGGACCAGACTGCCCTTCCGAGGTGTAATCAACAGGGATAGCCATAGTACCAGGCTCACGACTGAAAGGAGAGGAAGGATCCTCATCCATTGCACCGTAGACGGCATGAGGGCTTTCCCCTGGATCCTCCACTGCTTCACTTCCAGGGGGACTGGCATTGGGGGCCGAGACCCCAGTCTGCTCCTCTTGACGAGAAGACACCGAAAGCACTCCGGAAGACGATTGAGGTGCAGGCCGCCCAGGCATTCCTATATTCCCGGGCCATGTGATCGGACTAGCCACAGCGCCGACATCGTCCACTGAGCGGGCAACCGCGACTCCGGTGAAGGGTCTTCCTACAGATGGCACAGCAGGGGGGCGTACCACGATACCAGACACGGCAGTCAAAGCTAGCTCGACGGACATCACCGGGAACATCCTTGGATATGGAGATCTTGACGAGGCGGTTGCCATCGGGCCGGGAAACCTATGGTGCTTACTCCTCTGAACAGAATGAAAGGAGGAGGAGAACGAACGGACGGCATCGTTCTTGGATCTCGAACGGACAATCCCGGAGATACACCAGACAGGACGAGGTGTCGGTACTGGAGCTGGTGGTCTCCAAAGCGAATGCCACGGTCAATGACAGACTGACAAAAAAAAGACTTCCTTAAACTTGAGGCGGAGGGCTCCATTCCTCAAAAACTGCACAGAGGACAACTGGTCCCTTTCGACGCTCTCAAGCAAGCGGGAAAGGAATTTCGAAGAACCAACGATACTATAAACGTCCAATGGAAAAATGGCCACCAGTCATCTCGGACACTGGATGGTCGCAGTCATCAATGGGCAGATCTTGGAAGAACCACAGGCGTTAAGAAAGCTATCTAGCCCCACGAAGCTAGTAGAGGATAGCACCGAAAGTAGAAGAGCGAGAACCACAAGTGTAAACACCAGGGGAACTCACAAACAGCTGCCTAGCCCGCAAGAGCTAAAATGGCAGAGACACTTACTCGAATGTGAAATCAATAGCGTCAGGTACGTTTTAATGTTTAAGGCGACTGGAAGACGCCCCGAAGGGTGAATGGAATTCCAACCAATCATGCAAACTAATCCCAACTACAACGCTGCGACCGCCTTACACGGGGGTGCACCAACACGCCACCTTCGTTGGGGAATCGAACCCCACCCCGACGAACAAAAATAACAAGGACAAGAAACAATAAGAATGACAAGAAAAAACCAAACGAGACAAAACAAACAGTTGAAAACAACCGGAGACAAAAGACAGAGCTAAAGGAGAACAGTAAACTTGTTATCCACCAACGAAGCATGAACACCACGAGCAGCCCACTGACGAATAAAGAAACGGCGACGACGATCGGAACGAAAGCGACGAAAATAAAAGAGCAAGTAAAAGCTGACACGAGACTTAACAGACTCAACAACATGAACAAACGAAGGCTGAACACTATGGAAGCGAAAGTCATTGCGAGAGATTCAAATGATGAACTTACAGACGGTGATGAGATTTTTTGAAAAAGCCTTGGGACAGCGCGAATCTCATCATCTGAAAAACCAAACAAAACATGACGGAAAAGAAGAGGAGGACAAACAGGAGAGACGCAAACATGAGAGACTGGACCCAGTAAACGACCCTAGAAGCCAAAGGACAGAAAAAGAACAAATTCTCGAGAGACTCAACACGATGACCATAAAGACAAGCAAAAGAAAGGTACAGATAGGCGGATTTAGTATACAAAGAAGAAATAGGCCGAAAATCAACCCCCGACCCAATTCCAACAAGAGAAGAAAAAGAACCTGAATCGGACTATTGAAGTGCGTTGGACAGTCGCTTTTGAGGATACTAGCATCAGTGTACTTCTCGAGGTGGTTTAAATAAGCGCCGAATGCTATGACTCATGTGACAGGATTGAAATATTGTGACCTTGGAGAGATTCTGAATCATAAGTAAGCGCGATATCTTTTATTTACGTATAATAGCCCCTAACTAGCCCCAACTAACGAACTAACTAACTAACTACATGTAACTGACTAACGAACGAACTCGGTTTTAAGACCGGTAAAAAGAATTCTTTGACCACTGAAAGAAAAACACTCAAAAGATCCTTTTCGAACGCCTCTGCGACGTATGAGCTTAAATACAATGTAACTAAGCAACCTTTGTCACTTGAGTGTGTCAGTGGATCGAACAAAACGGAATGATATTTAATTGATCGCTCACCATAGGTGGCTTATGAAAGCTAATGAAACACAATAATCAACGAAAAGACAGAACAGAACAAAACAACTGCGAAGAATGAATGATCCCAACTGACTACTACAAGGGTAGCCAAGATGTTCAACCGGCAGGGACAACCAGGATAAAATTCAACGAGTGGTCTGAACAAGCAAGTGTGAAACCACTGGGCTGTCTACGATAATCTCAAATAAATTTAAGGACGGTGCCTACTATTGTTATTGCGCATAAGTTCTGCGCATCTCGAGATACTCGGGTTTCTTATCGATGATGCTTACTAGTACAGGGATGTTTTTGCGCGGTTTAAAACTATCCTGAGAAAGTAGATCTAAGTAAGTACTATTAGTATCCAAAAAGAAAATTGGGGGTAACCATGCATTTTTCAGAGGTAATTAAGCTTCAATTTGAGAAAAAACGCCACACATTGCTTTGTATTTTAAAGCTTTTTACAAATATTATTCATGAATTATCTTTGAAAAATGCGTGGTTACCCCCAATTTTCTTTTTGGATTTCAATAACATTTGTTAAGATCTACATTTCCTGCAAAATCACACACCGGGGCAAAAATATCTTTAATTAGTCGGCACCGCCCTTAATCAAGTATAGCACTATTTTGTAACGTTCCCAAAAATGAGAAAGTTAAATGGGGTCCGAGTTATTTTTAAGTCGACCAAACAAAGGCCTCGGGCTAAAACATTGGCCACAATAAGATAATTGTCTTAAAAGCCGGGATACCCATGCAATAATTTCGAATAATTAACGTATCAAGAGTTCAGGGCAAAATGAATCGTAGATATTTTAATTGCGCGCCAGATACACATATTCGAGAAACCCTTTTCAGACAAATGAATGATAATGTACAATCAAGCCTCTGTCCAAATAGTAATGTTACAACTATGTAGCGGTAACTTTTCCTTTTGGCTCAAATAGTCCGACAAATATATCTGTCTGAGGATATGGGCCGGAAATTTCTTTCTACAGAACATTCTATCTTGCAAGAGGTCCGTACCCGGAACCAAACCCTTGCTATTGTAGCTCACTGCACAAATAAAAAAGAATCAGTTACCGTTTCCTAGATGGAACAGCTCGAATATTCAACGAGCGAAGCACACTATATATATGTTGGTCTCTTTGGATGACAGCACCAGATATCAGCTTAAGTCATGCAGGACGAATCAGGCCAATTCAACTATCGAATGAAGGGGGTAGTTTCTACTAAAAGAAACTGTGGTGCTGCGTCGGTGGGGAAGTAGTATACAAAAATTTGGTTTTATCAGCGGAGTTGATAATGTAAATCGGCCACCGTACAGAGATTCTAAAAGCTGACGATTCGAGCGTTAGCCCTTCGTCAGAGCGAATCGCCGAAGGGCTAACGCGAATCTGACGAATGTATGTCTATCTTATTAATTAGGAATGAGATGAGTGTTTATCATACAGCAGTGAGATCTGTTTGGGTGTACAGAGGAGTACATACGACTCAAATAGTACCTGCTGACTGGTCATAACTTTGATGAATATTTAACTAATTTTACAAGATATGTTTTTGCTTTGATTTTAAGACCCGTTCTTTTTTTTTCCCCAAACTCCATGTCTTTTATGATGCTGTACACCTTCAGGTAAGAAGTAGAAGTGGATTTATGAGGGACCAATTAACTCAGAGTTTCACAAAAATATCCAGTTATTGGGTTTAATCATTGATAACTGAAGATATGCGTTTTTAATTTGTTATCTCGCTGTTATAAAGCCAGTAAGGTTGTACCTCAGGCCAATCTGGTCATCTTGTAGCAAGAAATTGCTAAATAGTCTTATGGATACAGAAGAGAGCTGCGAGCTTTATATTGATGAGCAACACGCACATTAATTAATGAACTTAACTGGATTCTATTCTTTATCGAGGCATATATAAATAGATGTTCTGTAGCCTTCGAGAGACTCGGGGCACAACTCCAGATTACATTACTTTTATATTAAAGACAAATTCTGAGATTCATAACCGATCCACTCGTTTTGCAAACTTAAATTTTCATTGTCCTTTTTTAAGAAAAACACAGAAGGAGGCCGAGCTTTTAGCGTAAGAACAATTAGAAATTGGAACGAACTGTCTTGTGACCTAAAGACGGTGAAAAATGTTAAATCTTTTAAAGGAAATTGTATATGAATGTCAGTAAACGCGAAGCAAAGAGAGACATGTAATTTTGACCATATTTTAATTAGTAAATTAATAAGTAGCTTTTTTTTATCAAGTCTGTAAAATAACTTGTTTTAGATGGTGAACAAATTTTAAATAAGATTCTAGATAGTTTTTAACTACTATATTTTGCCCATTTTTATAACAGCAGTGTAAGGTAAAGTCTGCTACGAGCCTAGAAGGCCCATCAGGCTGGTGCTTATCTCCTGTTTCCGTAGCATGAAGCAACTAGGAGTATTTATACTCCCCCCTGGATGGGATGCTAGTCCATCGCAGGGTTACCCCCAGCATTACGCCGGTACCCATTTATACACCTGGGTGGAGAGAGGCACCGTGAGAGTAAAGTGTCTTGCCCAAGAACACAACACAATGCCCCCGGCTAGGCCCCGAACCGGGACCACTCGATCCGGAGTCGAGCGCACTAACCATGAAGCCACCGCGCACTTACTCTTACTTACGTACTTACTTACTTACTTACTTACTTACTTACTTACTTACTTACTTACTTACTTACTTACTTACTTACTTACTTACTTACTTACTTACTTACTTACTTACTTACTTACTTACTTACTTACTCTTACTTACTCTTACTTACTTACTCTTACCTACTTACTTACTTACTTACTTACTTACTTACTTACTCTTAATTACTTACTTACTTACTTACTTACTTACTTACTTACTTACTTACTTACTTACTTGCTTGTTTGCTTACTTACTTACGTACTTAGTTAATTACTTACGTACTTACCTAATTACTTACTTACTTACTTACTTACTTACTTACTTACTTACTTACTTACTTACTTACTTACTTACTTACTTACTTACTTACTTACTTACTTACTTACTTACTTAATTACTGTCATTTCAGCCTTGTTTACCGTTCAACTGGAATATCGCAAATAATCGTGGAAAGGTTAATAAAAAATCACTATTCAGAGAAACCTTCTTATTAATTAAATAGTGCCGTCTCTACTTGATGGTAGTTTTTTGGGAATGTGCAATTTTTCCCTTACTATGCAATGTCAGTAAAATAAAATACGTGAGACACGTCTGATATTCTGCATCATATGTGGGTTGAGTTTGTTAGTTCTCTACCCTGCAAAGAGAAGATTTCTCCGGGTACTCCGGTTTCCCCTCTCCTCAAAAACCAACATTTGACTTTGTGTTAATTTCAGCGTACTGTGTCCCCACTTAAATAAAGTTCCTTTCCTAACCGTGAGAGTACGAAACTGCCTTATTGCCTGCGCTATGGTCGTCCAAGCATCAAATGCTGTGACTGGAGGCTACTCTGACCTTCCAGCGGCTGGAACGGGTGGTTCACCATCTGAACTGCTGTGGCTGTTGCAGGGCTATCACCGGAGAAAACTCTCCAGCGGCAACATTCAAGTCTATAGTTTGCGAACTCTCTCTGTGTAGACTCACCTCTTACTGGCGACAAGCCAGCGAGGATGTCCAGAGCATCTGAAGCAGTAGCGTAAATGTAGGTCGTTAACGGAGGAGAAACTGAAATTTACGTCCCATCTTGAAGTGTGGGACGATACTATTGGACTAAATTCCTCCGTGCTCGCTTTGATGCCTACCACTGAAGCCACATGGGGTGTTGAAAAAAGGGGGATGACTGGTTCTGATTCAACACATCTCTGACCTGTTGTTACTGCTGGCTGGGACTGGGCAAGACGTTGTTTCGATGATGACAATTTTGTCATTGCCTTTAGGTTCAAGGTGGGAAAGGCACTGCTTCCGGCAGGAGGTTCTAAGGGCTCATCATTAATAGGATTCTGGGCATAGTACTCCTTCAAATGATCATTCATTCCGTTGTTCATTTCTTCATCGCAGTGGTCAGAGCACTCGCCTCCCACCAATGTGGCCCGGGGTTCGATTCCGCGACTCCGCGTCATATTTGGGTTGACTATGTTAGTTCTTTACTCTCCGGGTACTTCGGTTTCCCCTCGCCTCAAAAAACAACATTTGACTTGATTTGTGTTAATTGTTAATTTCAGTTTACAGTGTCCCCAAATAGTGCTCCAGCGTTAGTACGACTAGACACTTAAATAAGGTTCCTTTCCTAATCCTGTTAACGACCTACATTTACGCTACTGCTTCAGATGCTCTGTACACCCTCGTAGGCTTGTCGACAGTAAGAAGTGAGTCTACATCGAGAACCCCTGTGCAATCTCAGAGTTCGTAAACTATAGACTTGAATGTTGCCGCTGCAGAGTTTTCTCCAGTGACAGCCCTGCAACAGGCCACACCAGTTCAGATGGTGAACCACCCGTTCCAGCCACTCGAAGGTCAGAGTAGCCTCCAGTCGAAGCAATTTGATGCTTGGACGTCAATAGCTCAGGCAATTAAACAATGCGTTTACTTACCGGTGGGGCAAAAGTATACAGAAGTATGCAGAACCCTTCAGGAAAACTTTGGCCAGCCTCATATGATTATAAAAGCCCATATGAAAAGCTTAAAGGTAATTCAAGTGAGGAAAGCAGACTCCCCATCCCTCATGGAATTTGTGAGGAAATTGGAAGACACCAGGAGCGTCCTAGCAAGTAGGGCGGACAATGAGGTTGTATTAGTCATGCAAATGAGAAAGTTATCGGAGGAAGGTCTGAAGAAAAAGGTAGTAGACAGAGCGAGAGATCTTATCGTGCATGAAGGCCGAGCTGAGTATGCAGATTTTTTCGAGTTTAGGAGGAGAGTAGCGGGACGTATCAACAACAGGTACCGACAAGAACTGAGGTCATCCTTTGCCAGCGAAAGAGGCAGGAAAGAATCTAGTAAAGAAAAGTCAGAACACCAGCCTACAATTACGACGCTTGCCACTGCAAGTGATCGAACCCGACAGAGTACGAAAACATTACCCAGAGCGTCACAGAGGTGCGCCCATTGTTCTGGACTTCATGGTGTATGGAGGTGCCGAGCCTTCAGAGGCGTCACGTTGAGTGAACGCCTCAGAACTGTTCGACAGCATAAGCTCTAAAGAATTTGTCTTGACGACGAACATATCGCTAGGCGGTGTAGCAGAGGCTTCACCTGCAGGATGTCTGGATGTGGGAAAGATCACCACTATCTGATACACTCTTCCGGTGAGAACGTTGTGGAGAACTGTATCCGGCATGACAGTCGTGACACACCTGACAATCAAATATCTGGCGGTAACGCGCGACAGCCTGTTGCTGAGCCTCATAGTAACTTGGCATTCACGAGGGCAAAGACAGTGAACGCGGTCGCTCCCGAGGTTGTTGACCAGTCTGGAACTGTAAGGCCGAGCGGATCCGTAGCAGTTTGTTTGGTTAGAGCAAGTCGACCGAGAGTGTACTTCAAAGTCGTTCCTGTTAAGATAAGCTGTCAAGGAAGCACCAGAGAAATAACCACTTGCGCTTTCTTGGACGGAAGTTCTGATGCAACATTTTGTTTGCAAAGTCTGGCGCAAGAGTTAGGCATGAAAGACATGAAACCCACCACCTTCACGATCACGACTGCTAACCTTAAAGAGGAAAGATTCGATCACGAAGTTAGGTTGGACGTAGAGTCACTTGACGGGGATGCGAAGTTTCAGCTTACCAATGTTTTGACTACAGACAGTCTAACATTTACAGGACGGCACGAAGCCACCAACGAAGACTTGAGGAGATGATCCCACCTTTTCGATGTCAACCTACCGAATACTGGGGACAAGAACGCAACCACCCTGATCGTCCAGACATCAGTGATAAGCAGTTAGACAAGAGAGAAGGGAAAGATGGTGAACCCATGGCAGTGAAAACACCCCTAGGATGAACTGTCTATGGCCCCACCGTGGAACCTGCAGGAGATCGTGTTCACGTGAAATTTACCCGTACAGATCTAGAAAGATTGAATATCCAGTTAGAACGAATGTACGACGAAGAGTTCAATGAAGCTTCTGTAAGTAAGTAAGAAAGTAAGTAAGTAATAACTTTGTTTTCTGAAAAAACAATTCAAACCAAAAACAAAATTAAACCACAACATACACACTCAATCGTTTAATCGTCCAACAAGATATATCTATGAAATAAAATTATGTGGAATGAAGTGGAATGATGTGGTTTTAGATAAGATGGATAGGTGAGTCCCCAAACATGGACTCCATAAATCAAAAAAGGGTAGA
>NC_090892.1:58668872-58686372 GCF_036669925.1 Montipora capricornis | reverse complement strand
CGAAACCGTGTTAAATCTTTTCTTAACGAGACAGCTATATTTAACATACGTGCTTTTGCAAATTCACTTGAATCCGATAACACGGGTTCAAAAATTTTTATCGGACGCTTGATTCAAGTTTTCCCTTCATGTTTGGTACTGTTGTAGAGCTCTATCTGTCTACTTTATCACCATATAAGAATTAAGTCATCATATTTTAATCCCGCAAAGGAAACCGAGAATGCGTTTATTAAAGTCAGAGAGATCGTACTTATCGACTATAGTCTTCCATTTGCCATTCTGTACAAAATCCTGTCGGTTACATAACTCGTTCCTTCCAAGATACAGGTTTCAAAACATAAGTCATTGTAATGGGCTTAACTCTGTAGTCAACAAGTCACGTTCGTCCACAAAATGTATATACGCGTTTGTCTCAACATCCTCCGCCATTTTTGTTTGATGGTAAATCGCGAACGACGCGAATCATTGCGTGAGAATTCGCTCAGCTGTCAACATTGGTAAAAATGAGGACATGTGATTGGCTATCAGTTAACCCTCGTGGGAATACCGGATCTCGCAGGAGATCTAAAAATAACCTAAGAGGGATTACGATGGGAATAGGGCCAGTATGAGGGATTACTTCTCTTACCTTCATAATCTCTTGTTTGCAGTTACTCTGTCGACATTTGTGAAAAACGGATTTAAGGTGTTAGAGATATGAACGGGGTCATTAATAACTCCCATTATGACTTTTCGTTGTATTAAAAACTGAAGCAAAATGATTTTAATAGCGTTTTATTTTCAGTCACGGTTTGAACCAATGAAAATAATGCTTGATGATGTTTGGAGAAATCGAGGTTGATTTATTGAACTTGCTTGCAAACAAGTGGTTTCGCCTGAATTTCTGCGTCGCTATTTTATAAAAGAAAAAAGGTCGTGCTTCTCTACATAATTCAAGAAAAATTGTCTAAGATCATTCCGGAATTTCCCAAACAAAAGCTCTAAAATTATTTTAGAAATGTCTAAAATTCTCCAAAAACTCTCTAAAATTCCCGAAAATTCTTATAAATTTCGTTTCTTATAGTGCAAATTCTGCCATATACATATTTGCTATCAAGCAAAAAACCGGATTCCGAAAAGTGCTTAGATGCACTGTAGGACCCTCTTTGGTGGAAAACCGCTGATAAGGACTGACCCCTCTCCTGGTAGGTTGGAATACAAAAAACACGTTTTGTCAACGTTTTTGCCTGAGAGACGTTTCCAGCATGTCAGGTGAAAGTTCAAATTGCTCTAAAATTCTCGAAATTGTCAATTTTTTTCCAAAATTTCCGAGAGTTTCCAAAATTCTTTTTGATGTCTAAAATTCCCAAAAATATTCCGGGATTATGTAGCTAAGCCTACTTCCTTGTGTTCTAAAATTCCCACGTTCTTATACAATTCAACAATGCTCTTGCCGAGTTTTTTATTTCTTTAAGAAATCTCCTAACTTTGGGGGAAAGGTTAAAAAAGGTAAAATGAAAGTAATATTATGAAAAACTTCAGCACATGCAAGCAAGCCTGAAAAAATATCTACTTATCTGTAGCTTCTTCTTTTCTTTTTGTTTCGTCGAAAGTCGAAACTTGGAGACTATTGAAAATGAAGCCGGACAACTGATCAATATCTTTAAGGCCTTTTGCCAAAAACAACGCACATTACTCAAAAACTAGAACCGACCAACTCACCTTGTGATCGCAATTTGGGTTTATTTAGCAAAATGGCAATCAAAACGTTAAAATAGATTATGTGCCGAGTCCGTCATCATAGTGAGGAGTGAGACCAGGATCGCCAACGTCCTCTTGCAAGAGGCCAGAAAACCTAATATCTGTCTCTGAAAGAAGTTCGGCGCTTAAAACTGACAAGTTCGTGAAGTTTATTGTACTAACTATTGCTCAACCCTTGTTTGTTTTGCAAAGTCACCAAAAACATACGAGAGACACGCCTGTAAACCAATCGAATAAAAAATCCAAACTGTAGTCGATGTTTGTCACTGTAGATGGTTTCGGCACAGAAAAAGTCTTTCAAATTTAAGTGCATCTTTGAAACTATAAAGCTCCAGAGAGGACTTGTACTTACACAGCATGCGTCGCACTTGCAGAAACGTGCGGAAGTGCTTGATAACGACGACTCAAAATGCGTGTAAAACAGGGATCTAGCTCTTTATCAACTTTTTAAATGATGACAGACTTAACTGATTAGAGTGTAATGTGAAGCGCTAGTTTTGTACCCCATATGAACCATGTGAGCGTTAGCCCTACTAATGGAAATGGGCCTAAACAACTCGCCCTTCACATTACACTCTAATCAGTTATGTCTGTTGAAAATTATAGTGCTACACGGCCAACGTTTGTAAAAACGTAGCCCTTCCTTGTACTTGTACAAGGTCATTGCCGTGACTTTAACATCTTCAGTTCCCACGGTCTGCTCCCGTCTGACCTTGTAGCTCAGTCGGTAGAAGGTCGTGCATGGGTTCAATTCCCACCCTGTCTGTCCTTGTGTGGGCCCATTTCCGTTAGTAGGGCTAACGCTCACATGGTTCATATGGGGTACAAAACTAGCACTTCACATTACACTCTGATCAGTTAAGCTTGTTGAAATTTATAGGGCTACATGTTTAACGTTTGTAAAAACGTAGCCCTTCCTTGTTCAAATGATGGTCCTCGTTCAAATGCGTATCGGCCACTGTCAATACAAGAAAAGAAATGAAAATCGCGAAAGAAATGATAGCAAAGGATATCTTAGAAAAAGAAACCGAAGCAAATATTGATTGATGCACTCACATGCGGAGCAAAACAAAACAGGCAAACGACCGCGCCACTTTTCTGGCCTGATTGGGCAAAATTAATGAAAACCAATGTCAGAAAAGCGAATAGAATCTTCGGCAGTAATCAAAGGCAGAATGTATGCAAACAGCGCCCGGATGTGATTAAATATAACCAGTCTGGACCAATACCAATAAAGCTGATAGGTGCTGAAACGAGGTTATAGTAGTTCGAGACTACCGGAACAATTTTTCTACCATGACATGGGGTTCCTTTGCAAGTGTGCAGGATTTCTTGTACAGCGACAACACTATTCTACTCCTCGAATTACACATTCATTTTTCCGCGAGTCTTTCAGGATCGTACGCTTTAATCTGACTACCATCTTGAAAACATTTAACTCATTTTTAAAATGCATTTACATGAGAACAAGGATCATTAGAGTTTCGTTTCTTTTCGTATGTTTTATAGTTTCAATCTTCACTTTTGAGTAGTTTCGGGTAAAAGTTTACGAATAGAAATAAATGCACAAGTTTAATAAGTTAAGATATCGTCGGAACAGTTATATCTAACCACTGCTAACAGCTTCGCCAAAGATAGTTCTTGTTTGTCAGATTGTGTCAGTTTTTACTGCGCAGTTCCCCGCAGCATCACCAAGCATTTTGACTGGTCGTATTAAGGGCAGTGCCTACTAATTAAAGATATTTTTGCCCCGGTGTGTGATTATGCAGGAAATGTAGATCTTAACAAGTGTTATTGAAATCCAAAAAGAAAATTGGGGGTAACCACGCATTTTTCAAAGATAATTCATGAATGATATTTGTAAAAAGCTTTAAAATACAAAGCAATGTATGGCGTTCTTTCTCAAATTGAAGCTTATTATCTCTCAAAAATGCACGGTTACCCCCAATTTTCTTTTTGAATACCAAGAATACTCTCTAAGATCTACTTTCTCCGGATAGTTTTAAACCGCGCAAAAATATCCCTGTATTAGTAAGCATCGGCTATAGGAAATCCGAGTATCTGGAGATGCGCAGAACGTATGCGCAATAACAACGGTAGACACCGTCCTTAACGGAGTATTTTGATAAAGAAAAGAGAGTTTTAGGACTCCAAAAGGCGGACATTGGTGGTAATGAACGTGGTTTACTATATCATTAACGGTTTTCAGTTACGTACTCATAAAAAAATGACCGAGCACTGCACCGGTATCGCAGAGGCCCGGGTTCGAATGCCATTAGAGCCTGAAATTTTCAGGCTTCCCTTTCTCGTTACTGCCAAAGTAGCGTTCACAGCTGCGATGATCTCCGGCAAAGTATTTTTGCGATTTTCTTTTCTCTTCAACGTTTGTTACTTTTTTTGGTAAAAAAAAACCCTCAATCATCGAGAACGGGTGGAAAAAATGTGGCATCCTGGAGGCCTTAGAAAATGGTGTCCAGGTCGGGGTGGCCTTTTGATTGACTTCTTTGAGTTTGTTTCTTTTGCCTCAGACACCTTTTGTTTGTGGCAAGCTCCGATTGCTTTTTCTCAATGCAAATATCAAAATAAAGAATTATTTACCCCAATGTATGATATAGTAACACAAGCACATTGAAAGCCATTTTTAATTAATATATTACCGGGAGTTATTTTTTGCAGTTTTAAATTCTTCTGGTGGTTTTTTTCTGCAGGAACTTTATTACTATCCACAAAATCCGCAAAAATTAAACCCCGCAAAATAAAAGTGCTACACGGTACCAATTAGTATACATCATCACATGAGCAATTTAGAATAAATAAGCACGAGTAAGTTTTTAAAAGACGAGTAAAATTCGGGCGAATGCAATTTGTAGTCACTGAAAAACCTTACAAGTGCTTATTTATTCCATATTGCACGAGAAGACTCATGTGATTACTTGTTAATAAAGTCAGGAGAAATTTTCGAGATGACATTAGGGAGTTAACATTAAACACTTAATGACTGGTCCCCAGGGAAACAGTTAATCGTGTTTCCCGTGAATCTCAATGTTTCCCCGAGGCGCAGCCGATGGAAACAAAATTAACTCTTTTCCGAGGGACCAGTCATTAAGCGATTTGTTATATAGCACAAAAATAGAAACATGCAACGACAACAGCAACGGCGGGCGTCGGTCAACATTCGCGGGTAACAGTGAAATGTGACCCTCTGACGTCACAGATTTTGCATTGTTGCCCCTCAGAGACTTTTGGCGGGAAACAGTTTTATTGTTAGATGTCATGTGGCCTCGAAGTAACCAATGAGATTGCGCGCTGTTAGGGTAAAAAATTTAGCTGTACAAAACGTTTAATCAAGTTCTATTTACGGCTTAGAGACTGTTGTGAGTGTTTTGTTTTCGAATACACGCACGCGCTTACTGTACAATGAACTCGAAATTTTCAATACTGCACGAAGTGAAGCTGAGTGCAGTATTGAAAATTTCGAGTTCATTGTACAGTAAGCAAGTGCGTGTATTTAAAAACAAAACACGAACTAACAGTCTCTAAGCCATTTAATATTCAATTTTGAGTTCACTGCTGGCGTTAGACTTATAATGGCTTCCCGCCCGACCTGTTTGAATGAGAAAACAATGAACTAAAGAAAATTCAAATAAAAGAAGAACATTCAAAGGCCAAGAATCTTTAATTTACTGAATATGAATGAATATTTTAGGTACATGTCCATAAAGTGTATTCTAGCTAATAGCTAAAAAAAGCAGAAAGCACAAAAGAGAGGGGGAGTTGCTAAGAAAATTTGCAAAAAAATCAGTTTTGCTCAACTCACCATTGAAAATAAACACACTCCAAGTGGTTTGCCTTTTTGTGTTTTCCGGGCTGGCATCGTCAATTATTTCAGTAATTTTTTCCTCCTCTGCCTCGGAAAATCTTGAACTTGAGGCCATGTACGTTTGAAGTTGAAGAACACTGCACAGTTTTTATGTGTTACTCTAATAACGCACTCTGTCACTTTGATGTCACTAGGTAACGGGAACTCACGTAATCAATTTTAACCAATGACGCGTGCGGATTTTAGACATTGAACGAAGATTGAATATTAATGTTCACTATTCCCCTAGGGAGACAAAACACCAGAGAGTTGACACTAGACCAGTGTCAACAATATTGTTATACTGTTTCTCTCAAGTGTGACCACAACCAATGACGTAATAAGCAGCAGCAACGCATGCGTACAACGCAATCACGTGAAAATTGCACCATCCAGGGCTCGCATTTGATTGGCTTTCGGTGACTTTCTTTGATCATTGACCAATCAGAGTATTTTGTTTGTTACCTCTTTTTGTAATGAATAGATCGTTTTCACTGTCAAGCAACAAAAAAATTATATCGAAACCGTTCAATGAAATAAACCAAAAACTTGCAATTTTTTAGGAGACATATTTATGAATCATCTCACCAATTCTCAGGTCTGTGTGGTTCATCGTTTCTGAGTTATTTGTCGAAGCGTTTCACGCAACTTTATAGAGTTTTGTATGGAGCCGCCATGTTGGTGCACCAACGTTGTGTACCGATATGGCGGCCAGAAATCCACAAGAACATCTGGAATAGCCTTATGCGTGATGACGTCTGACTAGTTGATTTCACCACCAAGCCTCGATTTTCAAAATCAAACTTGCAAATTTTAGCTTCAGCTGAATCCCAAAGGAACAAACTTGAAAAGGGTACCCACGTGCGAACAGTATTTCACAACCAGATGATGTAATAATTTTGTGCAAACGAGGCTTTGTGGTGTATTTTTGAGCATATGACGTCATCATGCACAAGGCCTATTCATTTAGCGATGAAAGCGCTTGCTTTTCGCTCATGAGATAAAATACATGTGTATTAACACATCTCCTGATGTACTTAAAACGCTCTGACTGCTGAAATTCATAGGCATAGCCACTGTTTTTTTCAACTAAATAACTTTGTGCCATGGTGTCACGCATGGTGACAATTTGAAAATTCAAATTGCTGTATTTTCGAAACGAAAGATGTCATGGAACTCGAAACTTGAAAAAAAAGTTATTTCTAGGCCATCTTCAAGCTCCGAAAGATAAAAATTAAAAACACCTTTCGGTACCATCTATAGGACATTTCAGCGACGGTGATGACGCCATTTGACTACAAGTACCAGAATCCTATAGGTTTTGCTTTTCTCATGCAAATTGGAGCTATACAGAATACAAAATTTAAATAAGAAAAGAAAAACACGATGAATTCCGGTTTTTGTAGTCAAATGACGCCATCGTGAAAGTTCTCGGCCTATTACCAGTTTCTGCATTGTCGCACTGAAATTTCAATTTTCTCTTGGTTCGGTACATTATTCACAGTACTAATGCATCGCATTAACAAAAACTCGAGGCGAAGACGTGATACAACATGCAACCATTTCACAGTGATGACTTCGAGTTCGTGCGTTAAAACTTAAAAGACCCATTCTTCATTGATACAACTTTTGATTACCGCATATAGCCTTTCATTCCTTATCCACCTCACGCATTGTTAGTTGTATGAACTTCGCTCTTTCGGTCTCTTTTATTCCGTTTCCAAATGGTTGCCCAAGCGAACAGCAATATATACAGGTGATAGCGAGCCTATTCCACGCAGTGGACCTTGCCACGCGAACGCCACGGTAATACGCTTCTAGAAACACACAGCTCACAGAGTACTATCTCAACATAGTTGTAAAATAAAGCTGAGACTTTCCCATGGCTATATTTTTGTGGTTATCACGTGGCTTGCAGTCGCTCGTTCATCGGTCAATCAAATTAAAGTGTGCATAATTAATAACGTTTCGCAAGTTTAAACGTACGGACATGCCTGCCTGCCTGCGTGCCTGAGCAAATTCCCTTAATTTGCTGATTATCGAAACCGAACCGAAATATCTGTACAAGATTGTTTTAATTGAAGTAAATACCAACTCATACGTAATTACTAGTTAAGATAAATAAGGAACTAACTAACTAAGGAAACAACTAACTAACTACATGTAACTTAACTAACGAAAGAACTCGCTTTTTAGGACCAGTAGAGAGAATTAAGAAAACTTAAACGATCCTTATCGAACGCCTTTTAGACGTATGAACATAAATCATAGTTAATCGAGGGACTGGTTCTGAATCCTTAAAGAACAATGTTATCGAAAGGGGAGGATGAATCGACAGTGACAGTGCACAATCTTTTGTTTTCGCTTTGCACGGGTTCGCAATTTTTTTTTTTAATTAGTTGCTCATAATTTGATTGGTTGTCTTCTCGAAAAGGGTGTGTTTTGTGCACCGTCAAGGCCAAAAGTACAGACAAAAACATGAAGCAAAAAGACTTGTCGAGTTTCATAACAATCTCCATACATTAAATTAACTATGGCGCATAAATACATTAAAATGAAACTGAACAACTCTCGTCGCTAGTGTGTTAGTGGGTAGAGCCAAACGGAATGATATTTAATTGATCACTCACCATAGGTGTTTATGTCGGCTAATGAAACACAATAATCAAGGAAAAGAACAGAGCAAAACAGCTGCGAAGAATCCCAACTGACTGCTACAAGTGTAGCCGAGAAGTTGAACGAGGAACAACCAGGATAAAATTCAACGAATGGTTAAAAAAGCAAGTTTGAAACCGCTGGGATGCCTACGATGATCACAAATAAATTTAATTAAGTATACCATTATTTTGTCGCTTAGCCAAAAAAGGCATACTTAATGGGGTCCAAAATTGGTTCTTAAAGTAGACCAAACAAAGGCCGCGGGATAAAACATTGGCTACAATAAGATAATTGTGTCTTAAAAGACTGGATACCCAATAATTAATTTCGATTTTAATGGTGTATGAAAGAGTTCAGGGCGAAATGAATCGTAGGTATTTTAATTAAGCCTCAGGTACACACATTCTAAAAACCCTGTTTAGACGAACAGTTGATTCAAACATGAAATGATAACGTGCAATCAAGTCTCTTTCCAAAAGTAATGTTACCATCATGTACGTAGCGGTAAATAGAGGATATGACATGGCCGCGCGGGGATACGAATTTTATCTTCGAATGCTGAAAGTATTTCTCACGAGTGAGCAAGTGAACGAGTGAGAGATACTTTCAGGACAATGAAGATAAAATTCGTATCCCAGCGCGGCCATGTAAGACTATGTAATGTTCTCTTTATTATATAGATATTGATGAAATGTCCAGATTTAAGACAACTTGTTTTACTCAATTTCGAAACTGATGAAAAAGTGGTCACCAACCGCTAAAACACGCATTTTGTGTAACATGAAACAAGATATGAAATTTATGAAAAACAAATCATGATAATGTCAAATGTTGCAATAAAAATGTTAATGTAGTAGAGGAGAATTATAATAAAGCACAAAAGTACCTTACAATGAACAGGAAGCTCGCTTTTTATTGGATAATCGTGTTCGTTAGCATGACGACACCTATATTCTCACATGTGAAAAGATAAAAATGATATGTTCACTGCGCGCGGGGAAGATATGATTTTTCAGTAAAAGGGGAAATCCTGGTATTTCATCAGTATCTATATAATAATAGAGCATACATATTACATGGCCGCGCGGAGATATGAAATTTCTCTCCGAGTGTTGAAAATCATTTCATGAGTGAGCGAAACGAGCGAGTGAAATATTTTTCAACACGAGAAGAGATATTTCGTATCTCCAAGCGGCCATGTAATATTCTATTTTTTATCTAAACACCAATGAAATACTAAATCATTTCACGAAAGGCATCGAAAGGCGCGATTTTCATATGTAACCATAGCAACAGTAGTCGTTTTCACGTGTGAAGATATCATGTTTTCGCGCGAAAGCGAACTTGGTATTTCATTGGTGTCAGTATATAATAAAATTTATTGTTATTTTTCCTTTGGGCTCAAATAGTTACAAATATACCTGTCCGAGATGTAGGCCGGAACATTCTTTCACAAAAAGCACTATAGTACGGTCGAGAAACCCGCAATCCATGAGTCAAAAATCATTGACGTTGAATTTTTTTTATGCTACGTCAAGTCGAGTTGTTATAATGATGTCACAACAGAGGGTTTTATAATTAAGGCTATTGCATAACACTTGCATCTATATCTAGACGCTGTGTAATTAGTATAGCCGTCTCAGTTAGGCTTCTGTACGTTATGCTTTTATTTTGCAACTAAAATGCTCCATTTTAATTAATGCTCATTGTTCCCCAATAAAGGCTTGTTCCAAACGTCGTGCTACTGCCGTGACGAACTCAAATGAAATTGTCATTTCGATTTAAGCACGGCAGTAACACGCCGTTTGAAACCATTAAGCGCGGCACGGCTGACTTAGGTTCGGCACGACTACTTAGCACGGCAGTAGCACGACTTGGTTTCAAACGGCGTGCTATAGGCCACTTCGGAAAACACCATAATACTCTTCGTTTGTCCCCCCAAATTTTGCATGAGCATTGTTTTTGTTTTCTCTTGGGACCATTGTAAGTTCCAAGAGAAACTGGATACAATGAGTATTATGGTATTTTCCGAAGTGGCCTAATGCGCCGAACTCAATTCATAAATTGAATTAATGTATTTTGTGTTATTTGCATACTATTACGCTGGATGGATGGTTTGTTTTGTCTTTTGAATTTGGCACGACTGTATTAGGTTCGACGTTTGAAACCGCTGCCGTGCCATCGTCGTGCCACTGCCAAGCCAAATTCATTTGAGTTCGGCACGGTAGAAGCACGACGTTTGGAACAGGCCTAAAATGCTTGGTCTCCCCGCAAAAAGTTACTAAAATGCTCAGTTTATGTTCATTGTACATAAGCTGATAAGGCTGTCAGTGAAATTTGAGTGTTATTAATTTCAACATTAACAGAAATGAAGGCTCAGCTTCACAAAGACTTATATGTACAACACAAATGTAGTATGATAAGTTAACAATATAGGGTATTTGATATTTACAGTGCAAGACGCCTTGGCCACCCAACAAACTTTCACATTTGAGAATTACGCGTAATTTTAATACGTCAACTCAACAACCCATGCATCGGTGTTCAACTTACAACTGTGCGAACTTTGGAAGGAGGCGTGACTGTCAATCAAATTCACACATCCTGATTGGCGGACAATTTGTAAAAAAGTAGTTAGGTGGCCACGGTACCCTAGGGGCGTCACGCTGTAAGTCACGGAAAGTTAGTCTTTGTTGTTGTGTTGCAACATTAACAGCAACTTTTTTTACCACATTAACATAAGTGATGTTTCAATGCAATCTCATTTGCGCGTGATAGCTATTAAAAGCACAGAAGAAGAAGAATAAATTCTTGATACCCTAAATATTAGTCGACGTTAATTAAAGAGATTCGTGAAAGTGTTTCAATTATTGAATATGTTAATTTTACACCTCTGGGTTCATGAAAGCACTACTCCATCACCCTAATGATTTAAAAAAAAAAGAAGTAAAGAAGTAAATGAATGTTAAGAAACACGTTTACTCGAAACAGGGGAGAGCGTTTTGAAATTATCACCGTCAGTACGTGAAATCGTTAGCATTTTAATTTATCAAACTGTGCGATGTTCCGCATGGAGCGTCAGTGACAACTGCGTACTTTTATCGGACCGTGATGGTTTATTGGCAGCAGCAGTTGCCACATATATCAGTTAATCATAATTAAAGATTAAACGAACATGATGTATGGGTTTCCCATTATAATTGTGATCACTACAGAAATCTACTAACTATGGTCAAACCAAGTATATACAAAGCGAAATTTGTGGGCTAATATAAATGATGTTTGTGGGCCAATACGGGGAAATAGGTCATATATTCCCCACACCAATTTTTGATATATTATATGAAGCAGCGAATTGTATTCCGTAGTGATGCGACAGAAAGAAAACACCAGTATGATGTAAGCAATTGATGCTCACGTGTTTCTTTTGACTTTGAATTGAGTTATGGAAACCCAACTGAGAGCTGAGAACCAAAAACTTGAAACATTAAATTGCTCCAGGGCAATTTTCGGTGAACTTTATTTACGGTTGCTATGGCGAAATGGACATTTTTACGTAAATCAGGCACTTGTGAAAAAATTAGACCATTGTAGCTACTCGTTTAGGCGTGCTTATTAACGCATCGCAGAGCTACGATTTATTTAAAACAGTCAATTTTTTGGCAGATTCAACTCGATTCAGTTCTCGTCTGTGTTTTTTAGGACTGCAAGTTAATCGTAACAAAATAGCAATCTTCGAGAAGAAGTATTTCGGTTAAAAGTTGGCAATTTAACTCGGGGATCAATGGCAAAGTTATATTTCAACACCGCGTTACTATTGAGTGAGATTCTTATCTTCGTTAACGGTGAGTTAGTGTGCTGTATCTTACCGAGCCAACAATTTTAAATTTAAAAGCCGGGCACCGCCGTGAATGGCGACTTTAATTCCGTTAGAATCACGTAGTTGAGATGGTAAATAGCAGAGGAAAGAAACTGTTTCTTATGCAAGATCCGTCACAACTGAACTAGCATCTCATTGTGGGAGTATATTTGTTTGAACCGTTAGTTCTCTAGGAAAAAGGTATAATGTCTTCTCGCATTTAAGGTTGAAGGGTGCACTAGAACCACAGTATTGCCCTCAGTTGGCTTTAAACTGTGGGGTTTATTTTCGATATTTGATGAAGTTAGGATTGGAGTCATAATGATCAGCGATGAAGAAACTGCAAGCATACTCGAAGACTTTCAATTCAAAATTGCCCGCACAAGGTTTAAAAAGGAAGTCGAGATTGTCTGCGGGTTACAACAATCGTTGGACACCCAACGAGAATATAGTTTAAAACCACTTAGACATAGCATTGTTAAACGTATTCTAGTATTTAAACGGTAGATATAGGCATATTTTTATTCCCTAAATTTTTTTCATCTGTTCGGATTTCCTAGCTGAAAGTCTAGTGATCCGAAAATTAAAGGGATCAAAACTTACCTTTTCGAAAATTCAGCCAGAGAAAAGACTCCCGAAAATTCTAGGTGAGCTTTTTAGGGTAAAAATCCTTTTAAAATGGGCAATTATACCATCTTTTAGATGTTCGAAAATCCTAGGACAGGCAGGCAAGCAAGATATTTTACAACAAATGTTCCGAGAATTCTAGATCTCAAATCGTCTTCCGAACAGATATTTTCCGAAAATTGACGTTGGGTGCCCCTGATCATTCTTTAATAGCAGAATTCAAATATTTGAAGTGGATCGGGTTTCTTAGAAGTTTTTGGCAACACCGAAAAAAGTCAGCCGGAGCCACGTGAATGAATTATTCATTGATTTTATAATAACGAGGAAAAATAGTTAATAATTTATTATCGTGATACGTGTTTTTCTTACTCCTGTCCTTGTGAGAGCGGAATACTCGAAAATGAAGTGGTGTTTGAAAATTCGGAAAAAGGACTACATCATGATTGACACGAGTGCGTTGTCACAGTAACACTCATAGCTACTGATTGTTTACATTTGTTTACAACGTGGTCTCAATGGAAAAAAACATGACTGAGACAGTTTCAACTGAGTGCTTTACAAAAACATGATCACAATTTCGACCCGAAACAATCAGATCGTGGACGAGGTTTAAATGTTTCGAAAGAAATCGTGCGGTTCTGCGCCTGTGAGAATTTACCTCATTTCCCATTTTCGTATCCAAAAGTAGATCTTTATGAAGAATTTATTCAATTATACCCGGGGGGAGCGGGTAATGGGCATTTCTGAATGCTTTTTGTAGCAGCCTTTTTGCCACCTTGATTGCTACATTTCAGTACTAGTCTTACAAAAACTAGAAAAAATGGCCGACCAATCAACGACGTGTGAAACAAGACACTTTCAAGAACAAAGTAATCCAAACCTGCTACAGTTTACTCTCGCAAATTAAAACTACCCAGTCTTACGTATTCACGCCTTCGCGCAAAGCGCTCCGCTAAGGGCACGCAATTCCTGATTACTTGGAATTGCGCAATAATGATGACCAAGCGGTTAACGATGCGAAACAGAAAAGCGTATCTGCATGAGACCGGCCGGGACGAACTCAGACCGGAATGAACTTGGACTGGTATGAAATTTTTGCAGCCGTTTACATGAAACCGGGACGAAATGCTTAGTGCCTGGTTTCGGGACGAGACTAGGGTGACCAAGGCAATTGCTGACCCAAAAGTTATGGTCGCCTTCTTTGCGTCAAAACAAGAGGGCAACCGTCACAATTATTCAAGATGGCGGCGTCGGGGAAATTTTAAAATGAAAATAAGTGATTCTACAATTCATTTTGTTTCTACTTTGATTTTCTACTTTGATTGCAAAGATTGTTTTTTTCGGCTTAAAATTATTGTTTCGTGGAAGTGGAAGTTCCCTTTAAATAATCAGCTTCATTGTCATTATCTTTTTATGCATGATTTTCTTTTTTTCGTAGGCCAAACACCTTCTTCAAGTTCCTCGTTGAGTGTCTCAATTAGCGGGACGATCCAAAGTACGTCGATCAGTACGACATCTTCACTGTCAAACTCGCCTACATCGACCACTACTTTTTCGTCAACCGTTACCCAAGACCTCTCATCGACGACTCCGTCGTCGACGAGAGGTGTCGACACGTCATCACGTTCGTCCAGCATTTTAATCAGTAATGTTTTAGGGAGTTCGTCAACTCTCACCCAAGACCTCTCATCGACGACTGTTGCAGTCGATCCGTCATCACGTTCGGCCAGCAGTTTTGTCTCCGACAGTATGTCAGTAACTTCTTCATCGTCTGCTTCATTAAGTGTATCAACAACCTCACCCAGTTCTTCACAAACCACAGTAACGAGTGCAACAGTGCAATTATCTCCCACCAGTACAAGTACGAGCTCATCGGTCCCACCGACGGCACAAGAGCCTTCAACTGGACAACCGTCGACATCGTCACCTCCTGGTAAGCTGATCCTTTTTAATCCTTTATGCAGCCTGCGCCACTATCAATACCTTACTTACATCGGTACCATCACCAAGGTTGTAACCCATGCGTGTCGCTGCATGCAGACGTAAATAAAAAATGACATCGCCATCATTATTTCGCATTTGAAACAAATCTCGCAGATGATTGCTACGGGATCAGGAACACAATTTTGCCATTTTTACCTCGTTTTTTGAGTGAATGGTGTAAAACTCAGTTGTTGCAGAGTGCAAATCAAATGTCAGTTATTTTTATAAGAACGCGATCCAGACTAAAATGTGGTGTTTCAATTTAGTAAAAATTCAAAACAAATACTGAGAATCACCAAAAATAGCTGTTTTTTCCGCGTAAAATGGAAACCTGTCTCGGAGCCTGTCTCAACTTTTTTATGATACAGCTTTTGAAGTTTCGCCGGAAATGAGTGTTAAATGGCAGAAAATGAAATGTGGAGCTTCCACAGAAATTCATAACCACTACTTGTTCCAAAGAGGGTTTTCGTAATTTACTCTGAATCTTAAAAGTGCCCGTGTGATTAAAAAAAGTCACTTCCTTTTTTCTCTCATATTTTGAAAGTGTGTTTGCTTAACACCTGACTGGCAAAATTTTGAGCTTTGATTTTTATCCAAAGGCCGTTTACTTTGAGTGTAAGTTTTGGATTTCACGGTCCGCCATTACTCACGTTCAAAACCAACCGATTGGACCTCAGTGGCTCATTAGCTTAAAGTTTCAGCGTGTGAATGCAGCTTGTTATATATGCAAAACGCGAGTTTAAAAGTCTGAAAGCTGCATATTAATTCTGCGGCGTACACACGCAGTGCATTCTTAAACTAGTGAGCCTTTGACGTCATTTTCTTCTCGATCCAGTTCTCTCAAGTAATGGCGGACCATTAAATAGAAAAATTCCAGTTAAAATAAACAGGCGTCTTTTTTTAATCAAGATTTAAGACTTTGGTCGCTTAGTGTTTAGATATCATCGTTTCGAAATCCAAAGAAAAATAAGAATTGATTTTTTGATCACAGGGGCACTTTAAAATTGTGTTAAAACTCACAGGGAAAGTTTGTCTGTTTGCAAGGAATCACAAAATTCTTCCAAGAAACCTGACCTCCATTCTGAGCCACGCATCAGAAACCAAATGATCTTCTGAATTTCGTGTCTCGAGAGTTTTCCCCATAGAAAACAGGAGAGGATCAGAATTTCTGATCCCCCCAAGAACACGGGAAAGGATTTAGAATTTCTGATCCCCTACAAAAACACAGGAGAGGATTCAGAATCTCTGATCCCCACTTGAACACAGGGAAAGGAGATCAGAATTTCTGATCCCCTATACAACAACACAGGAGAGGATTCAGGATTTCTGATCCCCCAAGAAAGCTCAGGATTCAGAATGTCTGATCTCTCCCCTCCCCCCAATAACATAGACCCAAGAGGATTCGTAAAAGATTCGGCCCTAGAGCAGTGAAAGTGCCCTTGAAACATTCGATTTCCGAAAGCGAAATGTAAACAGCGGGAATTGACCGGCGAAGAAGCGACATTTAAGCCAGTTCTGAGATGGTAGGAGAGATGGTCATGGCTACAAAAACTTCGTTTTTTTCAAGTATTTCACGATTATCAGGGCCATCTTTCTTTCATGCTAAACAAGGTGATTGGAGTTACTGTACCCTGCATCCGGATTGCTACCAACTGAAAGGTTTCACAGATAAAGTATTCAAAGCTCCCTCGTTTTATGCTCCCGTTGTCATTAAAAAAAGCTAAAATTTGGTTATTTCACGTGTTGTTCTTCAGCGTTGGACAATAAATGTATTGAATTTCAAGCTCCACGTGTGCTACGACCAGTTCTCTCGATTAACCAACAATATTATTCGGCTTTTTTTTTGTTGACGTTGCCGTATCCGTCGTCGTCTCTTATAAACTCTTAGGAACCTTAAGGCGCATGCAAACGGACCCATCATTGTTGGGCCCAACATGTTAACACTTGCTGGGACTTGTTGGATGTTGTTGTGTGCAGTTTGAATCAGGTCAAACTTCGGCCCAACAAGTCCCAACATTTCGTTTATTCTAGTGACCGGCGAAGCCAACATGTTGCGCCCGTTTGCATGGAACCCACAACAATGTTGGACCCTCACACACACTTTGCAATCGTAAGATGGTGATGTCATGTGTTCAAACGCAGCTTAAACATGGCGGATCGCCAACAATTTTGGGAGTTGTTGTGTCAGTTTGCATGCACCACACAACAACCGCCAACAACTCCCAACATTGTTAGCCCAACAATGTTGGCACTTGTTGGGTGCGTTTGCATGCACCAAGCAACAACCGCCAACAACTCCTAACATTGTTAGACCAACAATGTTAGAACTTGTTGGGTCCGTTTGCATGCACCAAGCAACAACCGCCAACAACTTCCAACATTGTTAGACCAACAATGTTAGCACTTGTTGTGTCCGTTTGCATGCACCAAGCAACAACCGCCGACAACTCCCAACATTGTTAGACCAACAATGTTTTGCATGGGCCTGTAAGTAATAAAGGCGTCGACGGGAAGGAGGGCGTCATCGGAAAACATGATTTCTCAATATTATTAATAAAGTAAGTAAATAAATAACAAATGAACTTGATTTAAAATAAGTGTCAACTGTATTTAGCGCCGCTAAGGCACTAATTGGGCATACTGTACAGAAATAAAATCAGATCATATCAAATCATAGGTTGGTTTTTGAGGAGCGAGGAAAGCCGGAGTATGAGGCGAAATACCGTTCCGTCTATTTTAAATCATTTCGCATTAGGCGGAGTATACGACGTTGA
>NC_090892.1:58653872-58663872 GCF_036669925.1 Montipora capricornis | reverse complement strand
GTTACATTTCCCATTAACGATGAAGAATGTCGGCGAGTGTGCTGCAACGGAGGAGTAGGTGGTCCAGTTAATATTGATGTAGCTTGCACTGCAAGATCCCCTGATGCCAATTGTGGCAACATTCCTGACGAAATACAAGAGGACGGCCACTGTCCTAATGAACCTTACGACAGTTGCTCACGTGTTTGCAACCAAGGTAAGTCCATTTACTCAACCAAATGGCAATGCTAAGTAGTATTGATTGATTGACTGATTGATTGATTGATTCATGATTAATTCATTGATTCATTGACTGATTCATTGTTTGATTGATTGCCACTGACACTACCAGTGACATGATTTAATATCCATTTGCCGTTGCAAACAATAACACAGCCGGCGATCTTGTCTCAATTTAAAAAAAATCTAGAGGAAATGCATCCAAAGCAGAAGTTATTATCGTAGAGGAAGACACTTGGAGAATAAAGACTGTATTTAACATAAACTTCAGTATTTCAAAAGTGAAAACGAAATTCATTCCAATCTTATTTGAAGTGATTATTTTTTCATTTTCAGCCGGTTTTATCTACTCTCCAAGTCTTGCTATTCTTATTTTACCGGCCGTTGCTAGTTTCCTCAAGTAAGTTGAGCAAATGTTAACGCGTCATCTTCACCGACCCATTCCCATGAGTTACATTATCCTAGAGTCAACTCTTAAAAAAAGGGCGAGAAGACCTTGAAACGAGAACGCAGGACTGCACGATAAAAAGTCTGGGAAAAACAATAAAACAATGTTTTCTCAGTAAAATAAAGTCAAACAGTGTATATCGGGAAGACCCTGGGGACGAGGTTGGGGAAAGTGCCGCCTTTGTATTCAAGTGGCCTCAAGTCTTCTCGGATACGGACTTCGAAGAAGTCTTCTACTTCAGGAAGTATAGGGGGAGCTTAATTTAACCAGTGGCGACAACAACGCCATTTGCTTATTCCATGTTGCTGGAGCTCCGATTTATAAAGCGCATTTCCAGCTTCCCCACAAAGAAAAAAAATGACCCCCTCGAATGTTTTCCTTGATATCTGGACTTATATTTAAAGCAATATAGCTTACAATATCTCATTTTAAAGGTTTTAAAATAAGTTTTTCAGAAATAAAAATTCTCATCATAAAAAAACCCAAGACTATTCTGAAAAATAACCTTAAATAAGAAAAATAAGCGAATTGTTTCAGAAAAGGGAAAAGTGTTGATGGCCGCCTATATGTATGGAAATCGTATGAACGCGAGTGCATTTCGTGATTTATGGGCACGAGTGATGTTTTGAAAGTTGTCAAAATTGCACGAGCCGTAGGCGAGTGCAATTTGAGAACTTTTAAAACATCACGAGTGACCATAAATCACGAAATGCACGAGCACGTTCAACGATTTTTTATTTATTAATATTATATTCTCAACAAAATTACTCAAACTGGCTACTTTGTTGGTGCTCGTATTCTTCCAGTTTTGGGTTTAGTTTTCTTTCAGTCGCCCATGTTTGCCAGACATTCAACCAGGTCTGTGTAGCTTTCAACGTGTTTTTGTTTCTTGCATTTAATTTTCTTTAAGTTGCTCACGCTTTCCCGGTGTTTCCATAGCAACTTCCGTATTGCACTCTATAACCTGGATTGCACTCTATAACCTATTTATGCATTCGCCATTGGCCAATCAGAAACAAGATATTTTGTTGGCTATATAATAAAGACAGTTACCAAGATCTTGAGGCAATGTTTTAAAAATCTCTCTCCTCTTTTCAACAGGTTTGGTTTTTTCTGAATGGGAAGTAAAATGAACTTACTCTGACACAGCGAAAAAGACGCAAAAGAAGAAGACCCCCTTCACCTTCTAAAAGTCCCCAAGTGACATCCATTGGTATAACATACACCACAAAGAAAACGAGATAAAAGGCATGCTCCACAGCGCTTAATCTTAATCGGGGAATTACAATTAGTTAGTTTGAAAACGGCCTTGGAATGAGCAAGGGCCGCGTAAGTTCTAAAAAGGCTAGGCATAACGGTGTGCTTCTTTAGAAAAACATTCATTCTTTTCAGTAAACAAAAAGGTGTGAGATATTATGTTCGATATGTTTTTTTGTGTGTTTTTGTGACGCCATATCATATCCTATACTATTTATCCTAAGATTTAAACTAAATTAAGTAAATATGTATATACTCAATGAAAGTGTGATCCTGGGTAATTTCTAAACTGCTAACATTACATACGAAGAAGGCGAATCTTTTTTAGGTCGATCCGGAAAGCACGTGAAATGGTTATTTTGCCTTGTACGTAAATGAATACTTCTTACTGACCCGCCTGATTCGTTCTTTAAGGCGAGTTTTCTTTTCAGTTCAATTCATGCAAAAGGGCTTTAATTGAATTTGAAAAAACGAGTCGTAAGTTACTGTATATCAACCGGTTGCAAATTGAATATTAATCGCGGTTAGTAAGATATCGAACGGGAGACGAACTGACCTTCACCAATAAAAGAGATCATGTTCATGAGCACGTTTACGGGACACGGCAGGCTGAAAAAGATGTAGCTCAGTCCGTTAATGCGCGGCCTTCTGAGATAGAGGTCGACAGATCAATCCCCGTCTCATTCCATCGTTATCTGTTTCGACTTTCCTCTGATCCGTGAAGGTAGCTGTAGCTTTAAATACCCGTAAAACGGACTATTGACGGAGGAAGGGGGTAAAAGGTGCGCACTGCGCCACAAGTTTATGAGCAATAGACTACAAATCTAGTTCACCGGCACGTGTTACCTTCGTAAAATAAGGACCTTTACCTTTATCTTTAAAATGATCAACGTTTTGTCAAAAAATCAAAGACACCTGTTTGATTTTAGCTAATTTCTTGCCTGTTATACCTACACATGTCGAACAACGTCTCAAATTAAAGAGAATTTCAATGCTCTTATGCCGAGGACTAAGCAAGCTTAATATATTTGTTAATTCAAGCGGGGTGTATTGTAGAATGCGGATCCTAGCGCGGGTTTTATCTGAGTGATATTGCAAATTAAGCATTATATTTCGTTGACTATTTACCTCCAGGCTTTGAGTCAAGACTTTTCATAGGTGCTTTGCAATAAAGAGAAAACTAAAAAAAACGGTATCCACATTGTTGTTGTTCATCGCAAAGTGAGCAATAGCAGCTCATAACAAGTGAAATTATCTGTTTCGTGATATTTGGAACACGCGGCTAACAAGTCTGTGTAATAGCACAAATCTTGCGTTATCGCTCTCGCACTTAAGCTATGTGTTTGCCTCCTTGTCAAGTTTTGGT
The DNA here is from genome assembly GCF_036669925.1 of Montipora capricornis. Classification (NCBI taxonomy): domain Eukaryota; kingdom Metazoa; phylum Cnidaria; class Anthozoa; order Scleractinia; family Acroporidae; genus Montipora; species Montipora capricornis. The sequence goes on along the minus strand of NC_090892.1, from coordinate 58,660,582 downwards.
GAAGGTTTCAACACCGTGAGCTGACATGCCGGCCATGATTTGAGGTGCCTGTTAGTTGAATTGAGCGGAAGAATTTGTCAGGGCAGGTTTCGAGCGCAGTGATCATGTTCCCTTCTCTACGTTAGGCCAAGACCATATCGATTCTTCCCATCACTGAAGTTAGTGAGCAAACTAACTACATTGCAGACCCATTTCAGGGCGGGGTAAGAGGGAGTCCCTGAACAGGACTAACTCTAGGAAGAACAACTCAAACTTAAGTAAGTCCTGGCGGTCTCTATTTTACCTTTGACGAAACGGTTTTTGGCAACTGAAAATCAGCAGAGATGAACCATAGGCTCACCCTGATTGTCGAAATGAGCAACACCAGCATCAACGTTTGCACCAGTTATTCATTCAGAGTGAAATAAATGAATAACTAACCAAGTGAGAGATTAGCTCTGAGCAGTCTTTGAAAACGACGAGCAAGCGCCCTTCTGACTTATCGAGATTCTGACCAATCAGGCAGCAGGTTTTAGGTCACGCATGGGGACCAATCACAACGCGATAAAGATATGACGTCCACTAACACAACCAACAGAAACGCTATGTAGCCTCTGGCTCATTTACAGTCATAGAACGTAATTGGGGAAGTCGACAGACAAGATGGATCCGTAAATTCGGGAAAAGGTTTGGCTCTAAGAGTCGGGCGACCTCGGGCCTCCTTGTGAAACGGGCTCGGTTCTAAGTGGACCGGCTTATGATCGGACTGCTAGGTGAGACCCTGCGGACGGGCGAGGCCTCCAAACAATAGAGGGACTTGGAACCGCCAATGACTGGTAGGGGAATGCGACTGTTTAATTTAAGGATAGCATTGCGAAGACTAGAAAACGGTGTTGATGCAATGTGATTTCTGTCCCCGAAAAACTGATCGGTTACAAGGTGAAAGGTCTATGAAGACAAATGGAGACCAAGGCGACTGTGTAACCTACAGTCGTAACCTACGACTGTGTAACCTACAGTGACGACAACAGCGTCGCAGGTTCTACCCACCCTCCCACCACATCCGCAGTAAACTCTACAAAAGGGGCGTCGTGAGAACATTCCTCTAAACCAATCACAGTATCCAAGATTTCCTGCTGGATTGAGACATCAAATTCTCTTCAATAACCAGAGCGTATTCATAGTTATTCGAAACACCTCCTGATTCCACAAGGAAGGAAGGAAGCGGGATGTCAAAAAATGCCAGGACACCCATGGCAGCGAGATTAATTAAGAACTAGTTGAGATTTCCGAGTTGCTGCATGCCTCAGTTTCAAAGCAAGTCGTGGTGCACAACCATTCAAATGGAAATGAGTTGCGTATTCTTATGAAAATCAAATTCATTTCCCTCACAATAGTTGAGCACCAAGACTCACTTCGAAACCAAAACAAACAGCAACTCGGAAATGGCACATTGAGATATTACAAACTTCAATTCCTGGGTTGCACTCACATGATCAACAGCGATGTTTTTCAACGAAAGCAAAAGAAAAAGTTTGCATAACAATGGAGTTCATTTCACGGAGGATTGGATTTTGGCACTCCAACATGGGCGCCGTTTCATTGTTTGAGGACTCCAACATGGCGGCTGTGACGTCATGTGAAAACCGAGAATAGTGTTTGTTATTGCTTGAGTTATACTGCATTCTTGAATTATACTGCATTAAATATCTGTGAAAATAAAATTATTCATCCTGTAGTACGTAGCTCTTCCGCTGAAAATGGCGCGCGGCCGAAATATAGGGGCTAGTCACCAGGCCCCTGTATTTCGATCGTGCTCCATTTTCAACGAAAGAGCCTGCATGCAGGCTTTCCTGAACCCTTACCTTAACCAAGTGTCTCTAAATAAACCCTAACCCCAATACTTAATCCAAACAGGTAAGAAAATTGTTATACCATTTTCCCGCTAGTATTGTATGGACGAAAGCGTATTTTCCCGGGAACTAAACCACTCGCGGGGAATCAATTCGACCACTAAATTCGGGAACCGATTGATGGATTCACGAGTACTGAGCAACAACGTCATTATTGCCTTTTTCTTTCCCCACCTTTTTTTTGGTTGTGTTAATACCCAGCCATTGTATTGAAGCCTGCTTTTCAATTTCTATCATTTATATAATTTTTTTTCCATATCTGAAAAGAAAATTACGCGTTAGCTTGAAGATATGAATTTTATGTTTGAGTGGCGAAAACGATATCTCCCTCGTTGGATGCGCTCTCTCATGCATAAGATATTGTTCTTGCAACTCAAACATTTTGTTCTCGCCACCGTGTAAAAACCCTCTGTTTCTGCATACTGCTGATCGATAATGTACATTTTTTTTTGCAAAAAGGTATAGCTTATAGGTTCCTGCTGCTCTTAATTCAGAGTAAGGAAGCGTTTAAGTCTTCGCAGATTGAGGTGAAAAATAACATTTAGATCAGTAGACTATACTTCATAGCCCGCATGTTCGCCGCGCGGCGGGGCTTGTAACGCTAGCCTTGGCAGAGTGGGACAGGGTCCAAACATCGAAAAACGTTTCTTCGTCAACATGGCAGAGACAACAGACAAGGTAAGCTATAAAAATCCTTTTTAAACCGAATTTCCTCGGCGTTTATGAACAGACTTTCTACCGAAACAAATTGTTGAGTGCCCGGTAATATTCCAGTCGCCTCCTCGATTTGGAAAGAAAATTGGTTTCGGTGAGAACTCAGAAAAGGGAAATGAGGTTTGGTTCGAAAAATATAATAGCTTAAGTAAATATTACAAGTATGAAAAATGCACGAATTCGGGTAAGGCGGGGTCATTTGGGTATGGGTTGGATTTCTTTTCGTTCCCTCCTGGCTGCTTTTCCTGATTTTGCGCGCTGCAAAGGCATACACACATCAACGATTTTACTAGCAATTGCAATAACGTGATGAAACCCTTGCCAGCTAACGCGTTTGTCAGCGATACAAAACAATCATTTTTAATATGAACTTAGCAAATTCTTCTAGTTGCACTCAGGGGATTGCAGTGGGCATTGTAACACTCAAGTTTCACCCGAGGGGTGGGGGAAAGTTTAAAATGTAACTCTGTACAACCCCCGCTACGTCCCGAGAGTGGGGAAGGGGGGTTGGGAAGTTGGTTTCAATTGACTAGTGCATAAGTTTTAAATCAAATTTTGTGAGAAGTATTTTCACAGATACTGTGGTTATAAAGCCACAATGTAAAATTAAAAGAAGGCAATTATTTCATTTATGCTAAAGAGAAAATCGTTTGCAGTAAGTTAAAATCTTTAAGGTCGAGACACACTAGGCGACAAGTCGTTCCTTGTGTACTACTTGCAAAATAAGTCGCTGTGACACGACGCCTGTTTGGTGCACACGCAGTGATCTCATATGAGGAATGTGAACTAGTTTTCTAATTCAATATGGCGGACTATATGACGCTCTCCCATTGGTTCATTAGAGACCTTTAGCACCGAGAGTTTTTATAGCGACGGCAACATAGCGACGGCGACGTCGGTTGACGAAGGAGTTTGGGGCGAGGACGGCGTTGTTCGCGCCAAAATATAAACCTTTAGCGCCCTTGATTTTCCGACGGCAACTTGTCGAGTTCTTTGAAAATGAACAAATTTAAGACTTGTCGAGAGATACGTTTGCTTCGCTATGCAGACAACAACATTTCGGACGAATAATTTGCTTTATTATACGACTGTTATTGTTCAAAAAATCCAGATTTCGGCTATAAATCGGACCATGTTTTCGATCTAGAAAACATGAATTGAGCTGACTGCAAAGCCGAATTTCGAGTTGAAAAGGCAGACTTTCCTCGCCTTGCAGATGCCTTACGTATTCCCGCAGTGTGTTCCATTGCAAACAGAGAAGCATTTGCGATGGCGTCTGTGCTGCTGAGACGAACAAGTTATCCCTGCAGATTCAGCGATATGATTCAACGTTTTCCAAGACCAGTTTCTGGTTTGAGTTTGATTACAAATGAAGTCATGGATTTTATTTATGACAACCACTGTCATCTCGTAACAGAGTGGAATAGAGATGTAATTAGCTCAGTTGCTCTTCAACAGTATGCTGAAACCATCTCAAGGAAAGGGTCCCCTCTAACTAACTGCTTCGGTTTCATAGATGGCACGGTCCGACCAATCTCTAGACCTGGGAATGGGCAGAGGATTGTGTATAATGGACACAAACGGGTTCATGGTCTAAAATTTCAGTCCATTGACTTACCGAATGGATTTATAGGAAACATCTTTGGGCCAGTAGGTAAGAACTTAAATATTTTCACTGAATATCAATAAGATTAATTACAATGTTATTCATATGGGCACCCGAAAATCTAAAATATTTTATGAACTTTTGTCTCAGAGGGACGAAAACAAGACTCGCTAACTCTGGGCTTCTGAACGACATGGGGAACTTCGCCTTTTCCCCAGCTGGCCAACCTATGTGTGTTTATGGCCGCGATCCGGCATATCCCCTCCGGATTCATCTTCAGGCGCCATATCGCCAGGGACGTCTAACTATGGCAAGCCGAAACTGCCAAAAGCCCTTCAACTTTCTGGAAACCAGGTTGAAATCCATGTTGACACGATCGAGTTATAGAAATTGTAGGTTAAGTTACGTCTGGGGATGGTCGAGTTTCGTGGAAAAAGCTCCAGTTATTCCTACTGACTGTCGAGTTTCTGCGATCTTGTGTCGAGTTTTCGCTATTTAGTGTCGAGTTTATGCGATCTAGTGTCGAGTTCCCGCGATCCAGTCTTGAGTCTCTGCGATCGACTGTCCTACTCTCGCTAGCGAGTTTTCAAATTCTCGCTAGTGAGTTTTAAAGTTCTGGCTAGCGAGATTTCAAATTCTGGCTAGCGAGTTTTCAAATTCTTGCTAGCGAGTTTTCAAATTCTGGCTAGCGAGTTTTACAATTCTGGCTAGCGAGTTTCTAATTCTCGCTATCGAGTTTTCTAATTCTCGCTAGCGAGTTTTCTAATTCTCGCTATCGAGTTTTCTAATTCTCGCTAGCGAGTTTTCTAATTCTCGCTATCGAGTTTTCTAATTCTCGCTAGCGAGTTTTTCAACTCATTCCCAGTCGGACCTGCACTGACAGCGTTACCCATATGCCCTTGGGTATGCACTGGCTGTTCGTTTCCCGTTCGTTTTCCGCCGAATCACCGCCTTGTGTGTGTTGCATTTCTTAATTGCATTTCTGTAGTCTTTGTGTTGTGCCTGCACCCTTAGTAATGAATCCAGTTATTCGGGATCTTTTACAAAACATTTTCGGAAGGAATGGGATGAACAAAGTGTACACGATTTTTTTAAAGTCCTTCTTCCCTGAAAAGCTCGGCGAATTCGACGATGTTGAGGTGGTGATGTCAGAGTACAGTTCATTGATGGCCCCTGTCCTAGCCCCTGGCCACGTTTCGTCAGGTTTTATGCTTCAAAAAGTATCATCCCATTCCTTCCGAAAAATGTGCACCTGAGACAACATGACAATTGCCCATTAGCCATACCCGGGCTCCTTGGCGAAGAACCTTGTTATCGTCTGGTCCGCTCAGAAAAATTACGTCTTTCACAAAAGAACCGTGTTTTAGTAGGTCTTTTGCCTTTCTTCCCAGGATTTGCCCGCGACCAGTAGACCTACTAAAATTGTAGGCCAACCGGAAGCGTGGGGTTCCATCGCTCTCGCTGTGACTTTTTAGAAGGAAAAGACAACGCTTGTGAACACCGGGAGTTACGGACAAAGACTCTTGAAACCTCTTCTTCCACCGAAGTAGATGCACTGACTGCTTCAGCTTGACGAGCTTCAGTTTCTCGAGTAACTGTTGTTTCGCTGCCATGTGTTGTTTGTCCAGGTTGGTTTCTTGGTTGTCGCTGGAGCGCCCTCCATAGCCTCTCGATGTTTTGTAAAAGATCCCAAATAACTGAATTCATTACTAAGGGTGCAGGCACAACACAAAGACTACAGATATGCAATTAATGCAACACACACAAGGCGGTGATTCGGCGGGAAACGAACGGGAAACGAACAGCCAGGACATACCCAAGGGCATATGGGTAACGCTGTCAGAGCAGGTCCTGGGAATGAGTTGAAAAACTCGCCAGCGAGAATTTGAAAACTCGCTGCCGGAAGTGTACACAGGTGCGACAGCGCTTGCTTCAAACTAGTTTGAATTCGTGCAATACTGATCGCGGGACAAAATTCTGCGGCAGCGACAATAATAGGGCCGCGGCGTACATAATACGTGAAAGGAACTATTTATACGAGTGTAAACTCCCAGGCCAGGATGAGCCGCGGCTAGCGGCTTGAGACAGCCGTGAACGTAGATTTTGTACCATTTTTACGGGGTGTTCGCGTCTTATGTAAGCCGCGGCCAGAGTAAGCCGCGGCTTATTTTCTCTCGTATAAACGGCCCTACTGATTTTTCACAAAGTAACCTTGTCACACGAGGCAAATTGTTGCGGCGACTTTTCCCAGCGGCGTATCACATCGACTTATTGCCCAGTGTGTCCCGGCCTTTATGGAATGATGAAGATCCGCTAAGAGCTGAACTGTGCCAAACGCGGCACAAATGAATAAAATTACAACTAAAAATAAACTAATAAGTTTTTGTCTCAATACAATCCAAAGACAACTAATGGACGGTTTATTTAACAATAAAACACTCGTATTATAATCCTGAAAAAATATGTTTCGTGAAATTAGCCCTCCTCGCTTTTTAATT